>NC_056731.1:1546045163-1546258740 GCF_019279795.1 Protopterus annectens | reverse complement strand
TGCCCTCATGCATATGCATGACATGCTGACATCACACCGTTTAACTGCAGCCTCCGTGTAAGCCTTGTAACTCTTACACGGAGGCTTTGTGAATCCTGCCCTATGTTAATAAAGAAAATAAAGAAACACTCATAATTGGCTTAGATATAGAGAAAGCCTTTGATTCCCTAAATTAGGACTATTTATTCAAAATATTAATGCTATTTGAATTTCCTGCATCCTTTATTCATCTCCTAAAGAATATATATATATATATATATATATATTACCTCTAAATCTATACATATAACAAAAGGGACTGAACAAGGATGTCCCATGTCACTGATTCTATTTGCTCTGGCTATTGAAATATTTTCAGATTCAATTCTTAACAATATAAAAATCAAAGGAATAAATGTTTATGAACAATACAATTCTAAAGAAATGCTATTTGCTGATGACATATTACTAACATTATCTAATACAAAAGAGACATTAGAACAATTAGATATATTAATTTACAAATTTCACATGATTTCAGGACTCCATTCCAATAAATCATAATCAAATGTTGTATTTTTAAATTAAAAAAATAAGTGCAGACTAAAGGGGATAACATCATAGGAAAACAAGAATCTACCTTAAAATATCTAGGAATTGAGTTATGCAAGGACAACAATGAATTAGTCTAAAAAAAACTACAATAATATAATCAACACAATCAAAATATCTGTGGAAAAATGGAATAAAATAATATTAACATTTGAAGATAGACTACAATTAATAAAAATGGTTTTACTGCCCGAGATCCCATATATAGCCTTGGCAATACAACTGTTACCAGAAAAGAATATACTTAAAGAAATAAATTCATGCCTAATAAAATGTTTATGGTTTCCCAAAAGAAACAGAATAGCTTTAATACATCATATCCGACCATGGAAACAAGGAGGATTAAACTTTTCTGATATAGAAACATATATAAAAGCATCAATATCTAAAACAATATCAGATTGGATAAGTCCAAATTACTCTGCAAGTTGGAAGGAATTACTAACTGTAATATCAATAAATGAATTTGATTTACAAAAAAAAATCAAATAACAGATAAAAGCAATTTGCCATGGCACATATGTATTAGTATGCAATATAACATAACTAAACCCACTAAAACTCATATGATTAATTATTACTTTGGCACATTTAGGAAAATTATTAATGCAAATATATATTTAAAAATCGGCTTTGATCTTTTATGCCATTTATAGTCGCAAAGAACCTTCCACTAAACTATATAGAGAAATTATTAATTCCTGGGAAGAGAAAGGATTTGTTTGTTGGCTCCAATGTATCAAAGAACTAAAAGTTTTACATATGCAGGTAATAAAAACAACATAAAAAATCCCACACTTTACTGGTTTTCATGAAGCATGATTGCCACAAACCACATAATAGTATCTTCTACTTCCCACATAAATATCACAAATATTTTTGAATATTTTATTGAAAATTTAAGAAAAAAATAATTTTCTAATGTTTCAGAAATTAATAAAAATATGCTGTTACAATATACAAACAAAAGTGGTTCTTGAATGTGATGGAAAACATTTACTTGAAATTTTTATACAGAGCTCAGGAAGGGTGGAGGTTTAGGGTAAGGACCAAGGAGTTTGGTTGGGAACTGGGTGAGAGTTTTAGGTTTAGGGCTTAGGATCTGGTAGACCTACATAGTTTATAGGAATGGATGTTGGAAGGGCCATGTAGATATGAAAGAGCTTGTGGGAGTTTTTTGAATGAGTGGCAGCTGCTTAGTGTGTCACTTGCTACTAGCATATGAGCAGCTGAAGTAGTCCCATATATACACACACACACACACACACACACACATATATATATATATATATATATATATATATATATATATATATATATAGTTCCACTTCAGAAAGTCAAACGGCTGAAATCTCAAAATGCATATGCTCGAAGCCATATGCTCAAATTTCAGAAGCTCGACCTTCTGAAAGGGAAATAAACAAAACAACGAAACACAAAACAATGTTTCTACAGGGGGCAAGCCCCCCTGCACCCCCCACACCCCCGTTACTTATTTATTCCAACTCTGAGATCGCACTACAGTGCAGAATGGAAAATCTCCCATTCTGCGCTGTATGCCAATCCCCATTCAGACGGTCGAGCTTCTGAAATTTTGAGCATATGGTCTCGACCATATGCATTTCGAGATTTCAGCCATTCGACCTTCTGAAGGGGAACCATATATATATATATATATATATATATATATATATATATATATATATATATATCTACTTCTGTAGAATGAAATTACACTATACGGAAACTTAAATCAACGAGACGAACCTGACAAAACTACAGTTTAATGAAACTACAAACTGCCAAATGACGAAACATTGAGCATTGGATATTAAACAGCTGCCCAGATACTCTACTTATTTTAAAATTTAAAGTGAAAAAATTACCTTTTTCGATGTTTTTGCAGGGGAGCAATCCCCCCTGCATCCCCACACCCCTGCACATTTTATATACCAACTTCGATATCTCACTACAGTGGGGAAAAGGTAAGGGCCAGAAACATGTTCAAAGTTCCTCATTTGGTGTTTCATCATTCGGTAGTTCATAGGTTCATTAAACTGTAGTTGTGGCAGATTTGTCTCATAATTTAAGTTTCAGTAGAGTGCAATTTCAGTCTATAGAAGTAGACCCATATATATATATATATATATATATATATATATATATATATATATATATATATATATATATATATATATATATATATATATATATATATATATATATAGACGTGTAGATATGTTTTCATGTTTTTTTTTTCTTTTTTGAGTTTGGAAAATGAATACAATACTTAAAAATATTGTTTTTGAAGGCAGTTAATAACTGACTTCATAGGTTCATAGGTTCATACTAGGCTATCTGCCCTAGGGCATTTATAAGCCTAGCCAGAGTGTGTGTGGCTTTCGCCACCCCTTGGGATGAGAATACTATGCCCATTTAGGGTTTAGTTTACTGTGCCTCTGTCTGGTAGTGACACAGAGATGACCCCCGGGGTAAACCTACGATCTCCCATCCACTCGTCAAGATTTCTCTTGAAGAGAGTTAGTGAGGGGCTCTGCCTAACATGGACTGGGATTCTGTTCCAGAGTGTAGGGAGCCTCTGGGTTATCAATCTGTCCCTCCAGCACGTCCTATTTATTTCTTTGTTGAGGTTCAAATCTCTTGCTCTTGTGGCTCTGATGGATTTGGATTTTCTGAGGTGGAGCATGTCCATTAATTCTGGATTGGACATGGCCTTGTACGTCAAGCATAGATCACCGCTGAGTAGGCAGTATGCGACTGAATAGAGCTGGAGTTTCTTCAGCCGGGCAGCATACGACATATGTTTGAGACCCTTTATCCTCTTGGTGAGGAACATTTGGGGTCTTTCTAACTGCTGCAGGTGTCGGGTAAGATACATCCCAAATGGGGCATTGTACTCAATCATGGGCCTGATAAGAGAAGAATACAGGGGCACAATGACCTCTCTTGATCTAGATGTGAATCCCTTCATGATAAGGTGGGCAATATAGAAGGTCTTCCTAACCACCTTGGCAATGTGAGTGTCAAATGAGTGGTTACTGTCGACTTGGTTCCCTAGGTCCCTGATTACCTCTTCCGTACTTAATGGATTACCACCTATGTGGTAATTTGTGGGTACCTTGTTTTTCCCAAAGGGTATGACTATACATTTTTTGGCGTTCAGTTTAAGGCCATGGCTCTGGCACCAATTATCCATTTCTATGAGGCCTTTCTGAAGGATGCTTGTGTCCACTGGAGTATCAATTATGGTGCCCAGTTTGCAGTCATCTGCAAACTTTGTCAGCCACAATCCTCCTATGTTTGCTTATACCTCAGAAAAATAAATGCCAAACAAGAGGGGTCCCAGGACTGAGCCCTGTGGGACACCGCTTGTGACTGGCTTAGAGTCTGACATGGCTCCAGCAATTCTGACCTAGTGGGTTCTGTCCTTGAGCCAGTTTGCAACCCATATTGTGACATATGGGTTTACATTTAAGCTGGTGAGTTTGTCAACGATGCCCGAGTGGGGTATTGTGTCGAAGGCTTTTGCAAGGTCAAGGTAGGCTGTGTGAATTGCCTTACCCTCATCAATGGCCTTAGTGACTGTTTCAAAAAAGTCGACTAGGTTCAAAAGGCAGGATCTGCCTTTGACAAAGCCGAATTGGGTAGGATCCAATGTCTGTAGGTCCCCAATATCTTTGTTTATGAGTTCCATAATGATCCTTTCCATAGGTTTGCAGACCAGGCTCGTCAAGCTTATGGGGTGGTAATTTCCAGGGTCTGTAGAAGCACCTCCTTTGTGGAGTGGGACCACTGTTGCTGTACGCCACTCTTTGGGTACGTATCCTGTAATAAGGCTAAGATTAAACAGCAGCCTTATGTGCGGGTTTAGTTCCTCTTGGAGTTCATGTAGCATGCAGCCTGGGACACCATCTGGTCCCATTGATGCTGTGTTTTTAGCTTTGGAGAGGACGTCTCTCACCTCGGCATCTGAGATGTTAGGGAGGCTACACTCTGCTGGGATAGATATTTCTCCTTTTGCGGGGGAGGGGGTGGAGAAATTTGCACTGAACCTGTCTGCCAGAATGTTGGCAATATCTGTGGGTTCAGTGTATTTTGTGTCATTTTGGACTAACTCTGAGCATATCTGGGAGTTTCCACCCAGGTTTCTAACATAGCTAAAAAAGGCCTTGTGATTGCCTTTTGTGTCTTTTGCGATTTTTCTCTCAAAGTTGGCCTTGGATGATTTTATGAGTGATCAAAGTTTTTTGCTAGTACTGATCAGAGATGCCTTCCCTTTTGGGGATTTTGCTCTGTCATGTAGTAGCTTCCTCCTCCTGTTGTAAAGTTTGTTAATGGCTGGGGTCCACCAGACAGGATGCCTGCCTTTGTGGGAATGGGTCTTGGTTTTATTAGGGATTGCATGATCCATGCATTCTTGAAGGTGTCCGTAGAAGGCATTTATAAAGGATTCAGCGGTGTGGGTTGTGGTTTCCACTGGCCCAGGGGCCTTGAAAGATACCACTTCAGTCTTAAGAAGTGTGAAGTTGGCTTTTGAGAAATTCTTCACTGTGGTCTTCTGTGCAGGGGGTGGGGGTGAGATGTAGATTTCCAGTGAGATTAATTTATGATCTGATCTCACCAATGAGGGGTATACTTCAGGTGTGGAGCATTTTGTCCCCATGTTTGTGATGATCAGGTCTAGTATGTTATCTCCTCTTGTTGGAGTGGTGACTAGTTGTTTCATCGCATTTGAGTTTTTGAATTCTAGGAACCTTTGGGCTAGGGTTTTGGGGCTTGAGTAATGTTCCCAGTCTATGTTGGGTAGTTGAAGTCTCCCAATATGACGGCATTTGGAGAGACATTCATACTCCCCAGTGTCTTCAGGAAGGCTGAGTGGGGTTCCTGAGTTTGAGAGGGTGGTCTGTAGCATGCTACAAACTGTAGGGCAGTTTTGCCTATGGTTAGTTGCACCTGGATGGTCTCCGATGCTTCGTGCATTGCCACTAACCTGGAGGTATGGGTATCTTTGATGAATATGGATACTCCCCCTCCTTTTGTGGTTTGGTCCAAGTTTTGGGGCCGGAAAGCATGATATGAGGTATAACCTGGTAGTGCTGGGGTGCTCTCAGGAGCCTTGAACCAGGTTTCAGTCACTGCACAGACATCGATGTTCTCCATACTGAGGAGGGCTTCGAGAGCATGCATCTTGAGGTTTAGACTTCTGGCATTGAGCAGCATTACCCTTAGTTTTTTTCAATTGTGTTTTCTAGGAAGGTGGGTTTGTCTTTTGAGCCTTGCCTAAAAAAGGCACTATGGGGGTGGCAAGAGCCTTGGCCAATATCCGGAAGCCCAGGGGTGACAGGTGCAAGCCGTCCCTTGCGAAGCAGCGTGGCTTGTCAAGCATGTCATCCCAAGCGGACAGATATTGGATCCCCTTAGAATGACACCAGTAATTAAGCCAATTGTTAAAGCTGATCTGTAAAGATGAAACTTACTGTGTACCCCTGGAAGGTACTTTGCAATGTGACAGTCATTTTTTTCCATTACTGATATTGCTTTTAGTATTAGGTATCCCATTCTAATGTTATCTCATCCAGTGCATAGACTTTCAAATACAACTGCATTACTCATCACCTTGTAGAAAAGAGTCTATCTCTTAGTTACCTGTAAGAAAGAAATATAACAATAGCTCTTGAATTCCTTCTAAATAAATTATATTTTCCAGCCCTGAGCTTTTTTAAGTAAGGAAAATTACACCTTTTCAATGTCATTCAGGTGTCTTGTTTAAAGTGCATATCTTCATTTGGTTGAGGTGATATTGCCTGATTGTATTTTGCTCAAAGCGCAAATCAATGAGGAACACAGTGATGACCAATGTTTTCCATGGAAAAACCCTACTGGTACAATTTCTAAGTGTGCACCAGAAGTAATTTCTTTGTTTTGGGAAATTCCCCTCTTCTTTAAGTTAGAAGCAACCATGGATTTGGTGTATATAAGTTTGTTGGTGGGCGCTCATCCTCCAATACCAGGGTTGCAAACACTTCAGCTTAATTGTCCACTGTTTTAAATTCTGGAGATTACTTTTCACCATTCTGACATTCAGAGTTCCATAGAAGAACCTGTTCAAAGAGTATGTACCACAGCACTATATTCAAAAGAGGCTAGATCAGTGAGTTAAATAAAATATAGCAATTTCACTAGAGTTACTAGAAATGACCTTTACAACTAGGTGGGCTACAAGATATACTTTTCTGACTTTAGTACACACACACTAGTCACATTTCAAACTGTTGTCTTCTATGGTACTCAGATCTTAACGTATGGCATCATTGTGTGATCTGACTGTTTATTTTATAATCAAAATTTATAATCTTTTTAACAAGTCATAAAAAGTACATTTACCAACAGTGAATGTGAAGTCATTAGTTCTAAACTAGGTGACATTTTGTTTTCATTTATTTGCATCTCCACTTTTATACAAATTAACAAGCACAATTTGTAGTGAAATATTCTCATTACAAAAAAAGAAAGAAGAGACAATAGTGAGCACTGCACTATTATATATTTCTAATACAACTGTACATTTGCCAGCTCTGAATATGGTAGGGAAATTCAATAAAGCCTATAAAGAGTGATTTTCCATGTAGACATAATGGCATGAAGCTTATATGGAAGTAAGCAGCCATGTGATCCAATAAATTGAGCAGAGGGGCGTGCACGAGCGTCCGGACATGCAAGTGTCAGTGGCTTGCATAATACCTTATAAGCAGGTGAACTGCATCCAAATAACGGTATTGGAGTGATCCAGCAAGAAGATAGGCAGATCTGCAGACCCTGTGTTGGTGTATGAATTGTTTATGGAAAATTTCCATGTACAAAAAAAATAAAAATTGAACAGGGGGCTGTAGGGGCTGTAAAAGACCATTTAGAAGGTCAGAAATTACACAGTAGGCACATATATGTGCAAAACAATGCCCTGTGTGTCCAAAAAGTAATTCAAAATAATATAAAAGTTTTATTTTTTATACTCATATGACATTTGTGCAGTGCACAGCAGTGCACAAACATATTGTTATGCAAAAAAATATTAAAAACTATAATAACAGAAAATAATAAATATGTAACAATAAAGAATTATAGGGCCTTGCATGGAGTATGTACAATGGTAGATATCTGTGGTTGCTAAGGAGGCAATCCTTGGAATAGTGAAGTATCCATGATGTGTGCACAGATCAGTATGCAAATGAGCTGGGGTTACTGAATAGGAAAAATGGATTACCATGCCCGCAGATAAAATCCATGCAGCCCCAGAACCATGTTGGTGTCTGCAGGAGATGCAGCTGACATTAAAAGAGGTGTGGCACTATATGATTAAGTGAATTCATTTTAGAAGCCAATCACACCTGTAGCAGAGCACTATAAAGTATGCATACACCCTACAATCTGATTTTTCCCCCATGCTCTGCATCATTAGAGTACAGACTTCATAGTTCATAGATTAGTACTAAGCTAACTGCCCTTGTGGGCCATTATAAGCCTAGCCAATTACCCCATGTGAGAATCAAACCTGCACCTTGTGTTTATAAGGCAAAACCTTAACCATTATGCCAACCTGCATGATGTGGAGTTTTAACTGAGAGAATGCTAGGGGCTGCTGCTGCTCTGCTGCATCTGTATGTTCTAGATGCTGAGGTCACTGCTGAAGCTGCTGCTGACAATAGGCCTAGACTGGGAAGGAAAAGAGTGTTCAGGCCCAGGGTAACCTTCCAGGAGCTACATGAGCTGGAGATTGTAGAGCACTACAGGATGGACAGGGACATACTACAAGAACTCACCAAGCTCTTCTGCCCTCAAATCAGACCCAGAGCCAACAGAGGGGAACCCGTCACAGTGGAAACAAAGTTATGTGTACCCCTTAGAATACTAGCTACAGGTACTTTTCAAAGACCATCTGGGGACATGATAGGGGTCTCACAGGCATCAGCATCCAGGGTACTCCACCAGTTCCTGGCTGCCAGGCAAACACATGCCAGTGAGCACATTTATTTACCCTGCACCTCTGAGGAGATGGCCAGCAGTATACGTCTCTTCTACCATGCAGCACACTACTCTGACGTACTGGGTGCCATAGACTGCACTCATGTACACATCAAAACACTGCCCGCCGAGGAGAGTAGAGTGTACATCAACCGATAGGGGTGTCACTCCATCAACTGCTAGGTCATTTGCAATGCTCAGGGCATCACCATGAATGTGTGTGCTGGCAGCCCTGGCAGTTATCATGACTCCCATATCTGGCATGCATCACAGCTGTACCAGATGTTTGCCAGGGTGGACATCCCATATGCCCATCTAGTGGGGGATGCTGGCTATGCACTGGAATGGTGGATGATGACATCCATCAGAAATGCACAAACATTTTCCGAAGAATGCCATAATGAGGCACACGCACAAACTAGGAACATCATAGAGAGTGTGTCTGGGCTGCTCAAGTAACGGTTCCAGTGCCTCAATATATCTGGTGGAGCTCTGCAGTACTCTCCAGCAACATGTGCACAGATGTTCACAGTATGTGCCATGCAACACAATATGATTCTGTGGAAACAGTTGCAGTAGGATCATCACAGGGAAGGGACACACAGCCCCCCCACCAATGCCAAGGTCCCCACAGCCACACCCACATGGGGACTCAGAGGAGGGACCCCATGAGGCTGTCCTTGTAGGCAGACTTAGACATGCCCAGTATGCCCTGGCCTTGGCAAAGAGGCAATGCATAGCACATGCACTGACATCCTAGGGTCTTAGGGACTGGCACCTTACTCTGACTTGCATGCATAGTAAAAAGGATGCCAGCCACACCATACAACCTGTGCCTTACCATGTATTGTCTGTGTACTGTGTGCATCAGACAGAGTCAGCCCTGAAACACAGGTATCGCATCTGCTACATGCACAATGTAAATCACTTTCTTTTACAACAAATGTATGGGGTACTAGATAATGGTAGCATATGTATGGACCTGCTGCATATATGCAAGGGAATAGAGTGGGCAGCTGGGCTACTTGCAGAGAACAAACAGCTGTGTGGGACAAAAGGTACTCTGTCCAATAGTGACTGCCCCGTAATATGCAGTAGGTGACAAGGCAGCAATACCCACTGCAGTATGTAACGGAATTGCTCAACAGCAGGGTCATAGAACAGATGCATGACTCTCAATGCTACAGTCCCCCTACCCCAACATATCAGTGTTCACATACAACTGCAGTAACAGAGTATGTTTGCAAGGATATGCAGACCACACAGTCCCACAGCTGTCCCAAACAACCTGGCTACATGTCCTATTTTGCACAATATGCAGGGGTCAGCCTGTATATGTCTCTTTGCTGCTGATAGTTTGAGGAGTTAAATCTCACTTTCTGTTGGCTGGTGTGGCTCAGTGGGCTAAGTACATTAGCATGGTAGATGGCGTTTATGGTTCGAAGAAGGCTGCACCTACAATTTTGGCATGAGTGGTACTCCTATGGTACGAGTCCCACACACTGTCAATATGTCACAATCAATTACTGCAAGAAAGCTGAGCAAAGCCAGAGACAAAGGAGGGACAGAGGGACAAACCTACAGGCATTATACATGCTCTGAGTAACTGATTAGCTGACTAGTAAAAGCAGGTTGCAACAAGTCAGAATAGCAGCAGGATGTAAAGGCCATCACTTAACTGTGTCAGTGCAGACAACAATTCAGTGGGCTGCATTTAGTAGTATATTACTGGAAAAACACAACTGTATGAGGAGCACAGCAGACATATGGGGAGGAATGCTGGACATTCTGCAAAACATGTACAGCCAGAGGTGTGAAGACTGTCACACTGTGTGTGGTGTTACATCATGTACCCCAGTCATAGCATACTTACAACCACTTAGAGCAGGAAATATGGACAAACCCATGAACAGTAGTGGGACAAAGGCCCAAATATAAGGAAAAGGTTTAACTAGTGGCCAGACAAATGTAGAAAGTTCAGAGAATAACAGGTCATGCAGTAGCATGGTTTTTCCTGGTGTGCATGGAGTCAGTAATTCAAATGTCTGTTATCATTCCCTAATGTCAATCCATAATGATTTGCCATTGATGTACCAAAAAATCAAAATGCTATGTCAAACATACTACTACAATTTGTACAGTAGCTAGGTATGAGTCGCATATTACATTCAGCACACAGCCAGGGAATCCCTTGAACAAAATATCAGGGAGGTGCTGGACTGTTGAATCAGGTGCAGAAAATCCTGGACTGGAGAACAGGTAGGCCTGGCCTGGAGTCACCTTGTAAGTACTGTCAGTTACACTGGGCATGGTCCTACACTTAGCTAACTTGAGCCCATGGCTGATGCCTTATCTGCCTAAAAAACTGATATGTGAAAATATGTCTGTGCATACAGGCAGCTATGTATACATATCTATCTCTCTCCCTATACCCCTCACACATGATCACCCTAGCTATCAGTATGTGGTATATATGTAATATATATATATATATATATATATATATATATATATATATATATATATATATATATATCCACATAAATGTATAGAGTGATGTGGACCCTCCACATATATCTATATAACAGTGTTACATAATGCACACACAGCTACACCTAAGTTGACATCCCTGCTTTATATATATATATATATACACACACACACACACACACACACATATATATATAGGTTCATAGATTAGTACTAGGCTAACTGCCCTTGCAATCCATTTTAAGCTTAGCCAATTATCCCTTGTGAGACTCAAACCCTGCACCTTGTGTTTGTAAGGCAAACACCTTAACCATTAGGATACCCTCCTAACCCCTGCTTTACATGTGTATATACGTGTGGGGATGCACGAATGTCCACTCCTACATGCAGAATGCTGGGGTTATCTGCAGTTACACACATAACAGTTGCCTGATGGTAAAAGACCAATGCCGCATAATGACATAATCCACCCAACTACAGACCCTGTGCCTATGGAATGTCACCCTGTAGACAGTCAACTGTGAGCAGGTGTTGTAATGTGCAATGGCGTCAATGCAGGACTTTGACAGGCCATATTGACACTGGCCAACTGTGCACCTAGCAAAGTGCAACTAGCCAGAAATGATGATGCTGGTAACTGTACACACATAGCAAGGGTATTAACAGGTACCCCACTGCTAGGACACTAGATACAATAACAGCATAAAGCAGGTTCTCTCTGCAGGCCATACAGGCTGTGTAAGACAAGGCCAATTTGCGTATCCCACAAGTACTGTGGTTGCAGCCACTTGTACACCACATGTAACCGGTGGGGCATGCAATTAGTATTGTGAGCTGTAGTGTGTAATAATAATTAGGAAGGGGTCTAATGTCACCTCAGCCACTTTGTGTAGGTGTCTGTGTGTGTAGATATTTTCCTTACAGTGGTACAGACATGCCCATCTGGCTTATGTCTGTACAATGGGCAATCATTTTATGGCCCTGTGACTAGAATCCTCCTCAACTCTGGCCTCCCTGACAGTATCTGCTGATGTATACTAATAGATACATAGGGGTTCTACTCTCCAAAACAACACCTCTGTGTGTATAAATATATCCCAGCAGTTATACATATACATTTTTAAGGCTCAGTGACCAGCCTCCCCTCCTCTCCCTGGCTCCTTTACAAGGCCTGCTGATGTCATCCACCTTAACAGCACTGTCTGACAATATCAAAATAGATAAGCTCCATGACGCATGCAATAAGTGCTTAGTGCAATAAGTGCTATTGTCTATGCTAATAGGTAGGAATTCTAATATCACTAAAGGCAAGGAAACTCTGTGTTTGTGAGTGTGCAAACATATTCCCATGCAGCAGTACACATATGGCTATATGGCTATGCAATTGTCATGCATTTTACTGCCCTGTCACTAGCTGCTGACCCTAAATAGCCCACATCTACTAAGGCATACATGCTATCTGCCACCACATACATTTGTATGCACAGAACACCCAGGTGACATATATCAAAGGTAGCAGGCCTTGTGACAGGGTATGCATGCAAGATTAGAGTGACTGCCCCCATTGTGTCCGGCACTCTGTTCTACACATATGCACCTAGGTAACCATGCACATATACAGCCGTACCTTACTGATGTCATATTTCTGTTGTGCTGCCATGCTGTCCTGTGTCACTGTATTGCCACCAAGCCTCCATAGCATAGCCACTCAGACCCCTGGAACAGAAGCATACACAGTTCTGTGAGACACTTGTCATTCTGCAACACTACTGCCAATCTAACATCATGCAACAAAGGTACACAAACTTTGATGTGTATTCATGACACATGCCAGTATACAGCACCTGTCATTGCATAACACTACCGCGCTACAAAACTACATGTAATGTAATAAAGTCACCCTGTGCATCAGACAAATATATGCATGTCCTTGCATTGATGGTATGGATGGCAGGGATGTGGCACAGTTATCATGTCATACACAGGGTGTGATGTGGGGGTGCCAGAGGCCTAGGCTGTGTCAAACAGTTGACAGCATGTGTGTGAGTCAAGAAGGGTTGCTGCGTAGCTGGGCCATGGAGAGGTGCTGTGTACGTCTGTTGATGACCTGCATATGACAGTGATGTTTGAGTGTGTGCATGTACACAGTCAAGCCATGTGCTAGCCCTACACGTGTGTATGTTGGACAGCTTTGGACCATACATGGCAGAGTAGACAGTTCACTGTCTGGCCATGAACATAGGAACTGGCTCTGCCAGGAGTGGCACTGGCACCACCATGCCCAGGGTCAGATGTGGTGCTAGCAGCTGACATTGACTGGTCTCTGCTGGGTCCATGTCCCACACGGTATCACCCAGGACCACGTGCCCATGGCCTTTCACATCATGGTGTTGACAGCACACTCCCTTCTGTAGTGCTTGAGGTACTGCCACTACAGGAGTGTGCGAGTGCACGGCCACATGGACTCTTAGCAGATGGTGTTGCTAACCTACGTCCACCTGTCCAATGCCCTACTCCCACCAGATATTCCAGCACAGACAAAGTGTGGTCAAGGACTGACAATGTCTCACTCTATGATCTGTCCACTACAATAGTGAAATGATCCATGGCATCACCAATGTGGTGGAGGAAGTCACAGATGTCAGAACGTGCTGCATCCATGATCCTGAGCATCAATCAGGTGTTGCATCTGAAAAGTGACTGTGCCTCGATGACAGAGCGAAACATGTGTCGAGTGACCCATGATGTGACACCTGTGACAGATGGTGGATGGGCAGCAGTCCTCCTTCGAGCACCCCTGTCAATATACCTGTGTGGGACCTCACCAGCTCTCTAGCTATGACTAGTGACTACACTCAATGATACCATAGTTGCCACACTCTCCTGTTTGATGTTGCCACACTATAACTGTCCGATATCTGTGGCCACAGGGGACTGAGTATGTGTGGTCATACTGACTATGTGCAGGGACACTGGAGGAAGAAGTGGGATGTCAACCCATATAACAGATTCAGCCCCCAACTACCCCAGCTCTGTCTCACTATAGCCGCCATCATCATCAGAGTCCGATGAAACACTGACATCAGGTCGTGAGGGGGACAGACTCCAACCCTCACATTCACCTATGAGGAGGAAGACAAAATAAGTACCTTACTACTTGCACTATTATGTATAGTAATTCACACACATCAACATAGGGGTGAGGAGCCACAACTGCTTTACACATACTACATCTTATTTCTGATCCCCTGCACAACACACAAGCAGACTACAACATACACAAACAAGACAGTCGCTTTATAGCATGCACTGCAGCTATGTCTGATTAATGTTACCAATACTATACACCTGTGTGATAAGCAATCTGTCAGTGTATGTAATAGACCTACACCTAAAACACAGTGCACCCATCTTGAGAATACTATGCCATTTCTAGTATCACTGCCTCAGGTATGTGCTGTCTCCATATTGTGTGTGAACAGGCATCTGTGAGTATTTGCTTCCTGTATAGCAGACTGCATAGACCTTCTTAAAAATAAGTGCAAATGTGTTACTACTCCTGCAAATACACAGCTGTGATTACCCATTCAATGCACATCAGTTAACCCCTCCGAAACTGAACATACAAGTATTGTACTCTGGCTAAGCATAACAGTTGTGCCTAGGGCAGAATGTCAGCTGTTAACATTCTTAGGGCATATATGATCCGTAAAACAAAAGTATCACACTTACCAGGTACAGAGCCTTGGACTCTGGCCACACCTGATGTACCTATTGAAATGTGAGGGAGAGGTATTGTCAGCAATACCAAATGCAGCATTGTTATAGAGTAATATGTGCATTTATCAACATGTACAGTACAATAGCAAATGTGATACTGCCTAAATTGCTGACATTCTGAGTATGTATACACAACTGTGCATTGAAATCAACCCCCCAATGCAGATAGACCTGACACCCATGTACTGGTATGCAGAGGCTGCCACAATGACTGATACAATATTACACTGATGAACACAGGAAGCTTACCTGGATGCTTCTCTACTGTGGTTACTGTGTTACCCACCTCCACAATGTATGGGGTGATGGATGCTTGGGTGCTGGTGGTTGATCCCAGGTTTGCCAGAAATTCCTCTGTAGCTGAGAGTGGTTGTTCTGCTGCAGGCCCTCCACTGGTGGCAGCATAGTCCCTGGCCATAGCAGCAGCCCTTTGCCATGCAGCATTGACTATATCTGTAGCACAGTCTCAGACCTGTACATAGGTTCTGTCCTGTAGCCCTACTTAGTTGACTGCTGTGATGAAGTCAGCCCACAGTGCTGCCCGTTGGTCACAATGCTGGTGAATATTCTAATGAAGTCCCTGGTTGGAGGGAGGAAAGAGCTTAATACTGCATATTTTTAATAAAGGTGGGATATTCTTAAGTTCTTGGATCGTGCATTTTACTTTTTTCATTAGTTTTACTTTCACACAACTTTTTACTGGCTTTTTGATAAAGGCATTGATACTCTCAAGTATTTAATATGGAAAGACTCTGACAGTAATCCTTCATCATGTCTTAAATTTTGCATTGAAACATAATTTATAGGCATCAGACTAGTTTTAGTTTTTATTAAAGTGCACTGTACTTGCCAAACAAAAGTATTTAGATCCTGTTCAGGCCTTATGAAATGCATCAGTTTATCATCTATGAATAAATATAATTTTACTACCTTAATACCTAGCATATATCCCTTATTGTGAACCCTTCTAGATGGTTAATTAGAAAGCTCACCGCCTTGTATCATAACCCAATAGTATTTTATTGCAGCTGTTACTGTTACTGTTACAAGCACATCACTAGTGCCTTCTAATACTTGGTGGAATTATGAATGCAATGGTTCTCTGTGCTGTAACCGATGATTTTATTTACAAGATAAATACAATTGATACAAAGAGGCACTAATGATGGGAGTTGGCTAACATCAAAGAGAGCAAAGTATCCCCATGCTTCTTTATGTTAGCTGTTAAGTCTAAGTAAACTGCTATAATCACTATTATCATCATCAAAAAGTCATTACATCAAAGTTTTTTTGAAATTCAAAATTTAATAACTTGTTACAGGATGGATTGTATACCTAGGTATGTTATTACGGAAGTTTTTTAAGTGGGACAATTGTCACATCCTTAGAAGTTAAGAATGGCTACTTCTTTAAGTGATATTAGACATAAAAGGGATTGTAGCCCGTTATATAACATAGGCTTTAACATAACTCAGCCATGTGTACTTTTGTTTGTTTAGACAAGATTTCTCAATATGTTACTAAGAATACAAAACATAAAATATTGAATGATAAAGAAAGAAAATAGATGAATGTTGGGCACATTACTGAAACCTTGGTTGAATGAGAAATTTTAATAATACCTAAAATAATTTAGCTTTTCTTGTAATTTAAAAGATAAGTAAATATTTATATAAAGTAAATGTTTGTATTAATAAATACCTAAGAAAATCCTCCAGATGGCAATGCTGATACATGAACATAAAGCAGTTCTGCTACAAAGTTCTTGTTAATGACAGAATGTCTTGATTACTTCTGTGGTGACTGGTAATGCCTCAAGTGCAGCCCTTATATATGTTTGCCAGCAGGGGCCTGACAACTTTGAAAAAGCTTTGAGTGAAAGCCTTGGTCTTGGGTCTGTTGCGGGATGAAGCTATTACCATTTGGTGTGAAATAAACACAATAAATATTAGTTTATTCTGTTCTTGGTCTTCTGTTGATGAATGTATGTTAATTCCATGCACTACAACACTCCTTTTGTGCAGCTGGTGTTTTTGTTTATATATATATATATATATATATATATATATATATATATAGTGTATGTGTGTATATATATATATATATATATATATATATATATATATATATATATATATATATATATGTATATATATATATATATATATAGACACACACACACACACACACATATATATATATATATATATATATATATATATATATATATATAAATATATATACGTATTGTAGCACTTGACCTATACTTCTCTGAATGCGTAATGAGGCCCCTTGCACTAATGTAGAGACATCAGTCACGTCCCTGCCCTGCAACCCTTTCATAAGAGTCAGGAATTTGAACTATCCTAGTTCATTAACACCTATGTTACATGGAAAGTCGCACATATAGCAGCCTATACACATACTTATATTTCAAAGCATTTTCTGGGAAAAAAAGTTTAAAAAGCATAATACAAAGAAATGCAAAGTATTTTAAGGCAAATAACACAATTACAATGCTTCAAACAAAAATGGTATAAATAAAAAGTCTTCTTTGCATTGATAATAAGCAGTATAGTCACAGTATTTATATTACTGCTATAACACATTATTATACATACAAACCCAGAATGATATTTTTCTCTTCATTTAAAAAACAAGTCATCATATATTAAAAATTGTAAACATAGATGTATTTTGTCAACTTACTTTGATTATACAGCTACCAGATAACAGGAAAAGAGGAAGGCCTAAGATAAGGTTTATGGATATGGTGAGAGGGGACATGCAGGTGGTTGGTCTGACAGAACAAGATGCAGAGGACAAATAAGAAATGGAAACAGATGATCTGCTGTGGCAACCCCTAATGGGAAAAGCCAAAATATGATGATGATGACTTTGATTATACAGATGTAAGCTTTCATATGACAGCAAAAAATTCATGTCTATGTGCAGGCTACCTAAAATATTTGCAGAAATACGAATAATTATGATTATTTGTATAATTAACAATACAAATAACCAAGAATGCTCCCCACCTAAATGAGCATTGTAGAGTGCAAATATCAGTCACAGTTTTCTTCAACATCATCTAGAATTTCCTCTGATGTAATGTAACAGTTTGTAGGTC
This sequence comes from Protopterus annectens, assembly GCF_019279795.1. Lineage (NCBI taxonomy): Eukaryota > Metazoa > Chordata > Ceratodontiformes > Protopteridae > Protopterus > Protopterus annectens. The sequence goes on along the minus strand of NC_056731.1, from coordinate 1,546,240,709 downwards.
ACGCGGTTTTGGAAATGTTAAGTAAATATGGAAATAATTTATTTTTTCATAATTACTAGCAAATAACTACAAATATCTCATGAAAAGTATATTGTAATTGTCCACTGACAATGCCATTTTCTTTCTCCTGGCAAGACATTTCACTGTTTGCCCCTCAATAACATGTGGGCCTTTCAGTTAACATGTAGGCCTTTCAGTTATGAAAATAGGAATGGAAATATGGAAATATGAATAACAAGGGAAATAAGTGGTTAATTTCTCCACAGCAAAACATCTGAGAATGACAATCTTAGTATCATTATGTTAATTACACCTTGTGGTTTCTAATACTGCCCATTATTAATTGGTGACTCACTTTGTTAAGGAAGACTGACCTAAAAAATATCTGGACACCATAATGGGCTATGGGTGTTAACTGGATGAATACAAAAAAAGGCATTTCAGGCTTGAATGAGCTAGGACTATCATGCATGCCCCCATTTTAGTCACTACATTCTAGCCTCCCATATATCTGAGTTTACTTAACTGGCAGGCAAAAATATTTAATCATTTCCCTAAATTATCTCTGTGAAATACTTATTTAGTATGCAGTTTAGTATTGCATATTAAAATATTACACATAACTAAAACCCCTAATTCCTATTGCAAAATAGTGCTACTCTATTAAAGTTTCTTCTACTATAAGGCCCTCATTCTTGACAGAAGAAGGACCTCTGCCTAATACCTGGTACATTGAAACGTTGCTATTGAATCTCTCATTCAAATACCCCTAATTAATTGTTTATGCTTAGTGTCAATGGTGTGTCTGCTGTAATGTCATTATCAGTGGGCACTGTTAAACTGGTTAAAATTGGTTAGTCTATTTGACTTCCATGTAACCAATTTCATTCAATACCTAGGCATGAATCACCTTTCTCAGCCTTTTCATTGTAAATATACATAACATAAACAACATACCAAGACATTAAATTGATTTTTCTCTGCCAGGAATGATCTCTCAAAGTATAACTCTAACTATTAACTAACCATAAAGCTAGACCAGTGATTGTTTTTGTTTGTATAAAGTGCATAAAACAAAAATTATATAAACTTTGAAACAATCCGACAGCTACAGTACCAAGCCAACTTCTATTTTTTCACTTGAAACTCTTGACAAATACCCCATTGCTAGTCCCCCTAGCAGATAAACAAGTCTACATCTATAATAACAAGATTGCCAGGTAATCATCCACCACCTCCAGTCAGCCCACTTTCCCTGAAAACTACTTGGCAGTCAGTAGCTTTAAGTAGTAAGAGAAAACTGTATAACATATACAGTCTGCATATGGACAGTGAGGTAGATAGATCTTCTAACCTTCCTGGATTCAAGATTCATGTCATCTTGCTGAAGAAAGTTAAGTGAGAGAGACAGTACAGTGAAATTGCTGAAAACTACTTCTAGTTAACTTGAAAGTAAGTTTATTAATGGCAGCCCTTGTTTTGGGGCTGCTCAAACCTATCTAGTTTGCATTCACTCTCATTTTCCCTCATCAAGCTACTTTAATTATTATATCCAACATATATGTTAAACTAAACAAAAAAATAAAAAAATAAATAAATAATATGCCAAGAAAGAGCAAATTAATACCTACATACTAATCTGTTGTTTGCATATCTCTGACATAATGTTAATATATCATATTAAGAAACTAAACTTAGTTTTCTAGTTTTTATGACCCAAAGCCATGTAAAAAAAGTTTCATCCAGTGTCCCAGTCCCTACGAGTTTATTCTCCTACTGCAAAAGCCACATTTTGCCTTTGCTGTATTCCATATTAGGAGATGAGAAACAGTTCCTACTCTTTTGAAGAGCTCTGTAGTTTTTCTCAGTTCGAAACATCCAGCAGATTTCCTCTAGGATTCCACTTGTCTATGTCACATCAGTTCTATACACTCATGCACAGGACTACCATTTTTCTTAATGAATAAATATTCCCTCATACAGTTCGCGGTTTGTTGTAACTCCATAAAGGTTTGCACTTGTGGAAAGAAAATCTTTAAAAATGCTGGGTGCAACATCCTAAATTGTAACTTCCTTTGTTTAAAGTTGCACACTTATACCAAATCCTGAAAGGTTTTGAAATAATAGTTTTTTCATCTTCTTGTATATTTTACAGGTTTCTAGAGAAGAGGCAGCAGTTGGTACTTTATTCATTTATTTATTTATTGACATTTGGTTACCAGCAAAGTCCAAGTGGACAGAAGTCCATTTTCAGCAGATGCCTGGGGAGAAAATCTCAAAATTATTACAAAACAGTTTAAGAACAGTAATTTTACAATCTTCAAAAATAAAACAAAAGGGCAAAAGACTCATCTTTTCACCAGAAGACTGCATGTCTTACCTCTCAGCCTCTTAGAACAAGAAATCTGGTCAAAGCCACAAATAATGGAGGGACAATGGCCCCAAAATAGGGACACTTTTTAAATACTGCTCTTACAAGCTTAGAAAGTTGACAGAATAACAGGTTTTGCATTAGCATGAATTTGCTAAAGGATATTAATTCTGAAACCAGGACATTCTGCAAAACTCTGTACAGTTGAGGGGTATGCTGCATGTCAATGACCACTGGCCTTGGTAAAAATATTGTGCACTCTCTTTCAGTTTAATATAGTTTGCCTGTAGAAAAGTGTGTGCGCCTCCAGTTTTTCCTTCATATATCCAACATACTCTACATCTCTTCCTACTCTGGTACTGCAATCACTTGAATATTTTCCTGACAGATTTTAGTTTCTTAATTTATTTGCTGATATTTCCACAATTTCAGATTAGCATACATGATTTATATTCCGTACTTTAAACATCTTGTTATAGTGATGTAATATCAAGCTAGTCCTCAATTATTCATTCAGTATGTCATTAGCTACAGTGTCTCTTTTGAATATTATATTTATATAACTATTCATCTTTTTGCAAATGTAAAATAAATAAAATAAAATAAATAAATAATTATTATCCTTTTCAATCTCAGACAGGATTTGCTCTTATACCTTAAATACATCATTAAATTCAATTACACACCAATTTTCATCAGGTATAGCATCTTCCTTTTCTCCATTTGCCAGTTATTTGACTAATGTGCTCAGTAAGTGTTTAGTCTGGTTACTTGATTTTTCAGCCTCTTGTCTATTTATTCATGTGTGTCAAACAAACTATCACATTAAAACCGATTTCATAACTTCTTACCAAATACATTCCAACTTTTGGTCAACTTACACTGACTTTCAAAGAGTCTTAAGAGGCCACAAGATATAGTTGATACAGTGCATGAGTAACTGTGGATAGAAGAGTGATAAGGCACACTCTTTTTGCCAGTGGATGCTGTAGAAGTGGCTGAGGACAGGAGAGTAAATGGCAGCTCAAATAGGAAAAAATAGGTTAAATTCAAGGCAGAGTTTAAGAAGATAGCAAGAAAAGATAAGGGTGCATATTTATATGAGCAGTGCAAATAAATGGAAACTGTAAAAGAATGAAAAAGACAAAGCATCTTGACAAGAAGGCGGGTTATATGAAGAGAAGACTTCCTTGTATAAAATAGGCATGACAAAAGGCAAAGATAAGAGGCACCCAGCAAAAGTAGAATATAGTAGTAAGAGGCGGCAAGAATGTACATATGCAAGACCTGACACCACTGATAGATATGATGATATGCTGTCTGATTCAAAGCCAGACCTCCTGGGGAGTGAAGTTAAATGGGCCCTAGAAAGTCTTGTTAATAATAAAGCCACAAGATGTAATGGAATAATAATGATGTTACAGTGCTTATTGTAATTTACCAGCAAATTTGTAAAACACAGCAATGATCATTGGATTGGAAAAGGTCAAACTCCACAAAAGGAACAATGCTAAAGGGTGTACATATTATCAAAACATGCACTTGTTATATGTGCTAAGAATGCAATGATAAAGATCCTAAAAGTGAGACTCACAGAGCTGCAAGCTATAAAAGCTGGCTTTAAGAGGCAAAGGCACAGTGATCAGATTTCCAAATTCTTCTGGACAATGTTAGTCCCAGAAAAACATTAAATTCTACTTTGTCATTTATTCTAACTGTGACAACTTGTTAAAGAAATTGGGATACTAGGTTACCATTTTTTGCTTCCAGAGGAATCCATATACTGACTACTAAGCAACAACTAGAACCAAATATGGAATAATTGTCTGGTTCAAGATTGTGTAGGAGTGCAAAAAGGTCATACTGTTCCCCACTCAGGACTAATTCAAACCTAAGCAGAACTTATCTCGCACAATATTATCATGGTTCAAGAGCTACCTAATTAATTACATCATAGCGGTAAATGGCAAAACATTTATTTTTTCTTCCTCCCACTCTCTGTAGTTTTCCCCAAGGGTACATTCTTGGACTCTTGCTATTGAACATATACATAAATAAGCTTTGCTCTTTCACATGTTCTCCATGTACAATGATTCAATGCACACACTGATGCTACAGTCATATGCTCTGCCTCTCATGGGACAGCCAAAGGCCATTACTCAGAAATCCTACTCAGCAGTAGAACAGCGGATAGTAAAAGCTCATCTTACACTTAATACTTATAAAATAAACTGATACTCTTTGTCTCTATAACCAGTTCCCAAAACTCAAATAGGTTTACCATTTCCTGTGCTCAAAACATTAAACTTGACCAGGTTTCCTAAAAAAAGTTACTTGTTGTAACAATTGATGGTAAGCTCAAGTTTGTTATTCATGCAAGTAATGTCATAAAGAATCTCAGAAAAGCATTACAGCTCAATACAAAGCCAGTAATTTTTCACCTGCCTAGGTTATAAATCCACTGCACATGCTTATCTTCTATCAACACTTCTATATTCTGCCTATAGTCATATTAACCTACAACAAAGTCTCCTACGAAAACTTGAACAATCCTTCAATAAAATTGACAAATTCTATGCTGCTTTGTGTAACAGATACAATCAGTGCCTTCATCTGTCAAACAAAACTGGAAGGAATTCCCTAACTTTCTTAAATTCTTTCAGCTGAAAACTGCTGTCTCCATGCATCACCACTCAGATGAGTGCCCTTATCTGAATACCTTCCTGCAGTGGTATAACCAAAGCAGACCTCAATGCTCTAAGGAATAAATCCTAACTGAACAAGCTAAATCCCAAAACACATGCCCTTTATTCCATTTATATCTCCAAGACATGGAATACTAACCTTAGCCCTTATAGACAAACAGACCATAAGCTTGGCTTTAAAAGAAATGTTCGTGGTCATTTCCTAAATGCCAGATTATGTCAATTTTCAGTCCCATCTCTCGAACTACTATCATAACTACAATTTCTGCTTACATATTCCTCTTTCCTTCTTACCATCACTTGTGACTAGTCTTCTCTAATTACATTGTCCCGACTTATATAATTTGAAGATCACCTCCTGCACAAAGGCATCTACCCCATTTACTTTCCAATGATCAAAGCACTACTGCTTTTGAACCCATTACATTACCACTACTTTAGAGCAAACATATATTGAAAATTCTGTTTGAAATTTACCGACTGATTTGTAATGTAATATTTTTACCTCATTGTATTATGTATTTGTTATGGAAGATGTGTTTATTTTGTATGTCTGCATGTAGCTATGTAATATTTACCTGGCAGATCTTTTGCCTAATTATCATGCTAGTTCAAAGATTATGCCCTCTATATTTTTTCTGTCTGTTATGAAGAGTTTCTCTCCAGGCCACTGCTGATATGGTGTCTTGCATGATCTGGTCAGACAATCCTGCTAAGGAAATGCAATAATAATTAAATACTTCACTTATCAGTTCCATTTTACTCTTTATATGCATTTCCACCTTTGCCTCCAAACACATTAGTTCTACAAATTATTATACCTATCCCATAATTTCAGTTAATTTCATGTGTCTCATCACTGCCATGTTATGTTCCACTTTCTACACATATTTCTTCAAGAAATTTGTCACATTTTCTTTTTTTCTTTTTATAAATAATATTGCCTCTTTAACAACTCTTTTACTCCCTATTTAATTCGTAAATCTTTCTTTATTTAAACAATTTTATTTTTCCCAGTAACTTTTCATATTTGCACACCAATAGCTCATAGGTTTCCTTTTTTCCTATTATAACAATGTTTTGTATTAATAAATTATCTTTCATATGTTTTTCATTCAATGCCACCATGATTCTATTCAATTTTGGTTAAAAAAGCACTCATTAGAAAGTGGTCTTCCCTCTTTTATGCATCTACCATCTTTAGTCTATTACTTCCACCACACTGTCACATTACTCTTATCAAACCATATACCTTTGTTTTTACTCAGTGCTTAAAAATAACACATAACACTAAATGTGTGAATTCCACTACTTTTAACCATTCTAACCCACTCAGTCTTCAGTTATCCTCCCTTTATGTAGATGTTGTATTTTCTTACAACACTCAATTTCCATACGTTATCACATCCTTCATAATCTTTAGATTTTATAATCTCATTCCAAGTGAAGCTGTTGAGTCATGTAAGCAATTTACTCTGCAGTGAGGTTTATTGCAAAATAAAGTTAATAATTTGGTGTAGGCATTGTGAAGGGAGAAAGTGCATGTAAGCAGTGCACAGTTACCAAGTTCTGTGTCATCCTCATTGTCTGTTAAAATGTGTGGTCTCTGTCTGGCTTCCTTTTTTATTTATTTATTTATTTTTACTTTGCCACTGTTTGTATAATACATTGCTTAGCACATCCATGAGAAAAAGAGGAATGAATGGCAGGTTTCTGTGTCTTGTTATATAAATATTCCTGTGGCAGCCCATGTGTCTGTTAAGGCTGGAATCTAGATGGTCCTGGGTTTGACTACAGGGTGTACAATCTTTCCTTCACTTTTTATGGTCCATGTGTGCACGACATCATGAGAATGGAGGAAACATCAATTTTGCCTATGTTTATCTTATTTATGTGAAGGTGCGCAGAGTTGCACAGAGGTGAGCGAAGGTGTGCATAGTGCACTAATAACCAAGCACCAGGTGTGTTTAAGAAATGTTAGTTATAGAAAAAGCAGTGAATTGTATGTTAATCAACCAATCCAGTATGGTGGAGCTGTTGAATAATGTATAAAGTATCGATGTAGCCTTCATTCTGGTTTTTCCTTTTCAATACCCTTGGAATAGAGACAAGGACATTTTAACTGATACACTGCTAGGAGTTGCTGCAGCTTTTCTACAGCTGCATGTGCTAGAGGCTGAAGCCAGTGCTGCTGGTGCTGCTGAAAATAGGCCTAGGCCAAGAAGAAGAGTGTTTAGGCACAGGGTAACTTTCCAGGTGCTACATGGGGTCTATATTAGAACATCGAAGTTTCCGAGCTTTGAATGTTCTAATATTGAACCCAATTCAGTGAACACTGACAACATCGAACATTCAGAACAGCAGATTTTTTCCTAGGGAAAAAAATTTGCTGTTGCAAAACACATACACACAACAAAAGCACACCAAACAAACAGCAATCCACACAAATACACCTAAAATCTTACATCTAACCCTACACTAAACTACATACACCACTAACTATCCACTTACCTTAACCCAAACCCTAACCCTAAGGTCCGTCACTATCACACACTCACCTCACCCACACCCTAACCCTAACCCTAACTCACCTACCCCGCCGTAACCCTCACGTCCACACAATCGCACACTTACCTGATCCGTGCCCTAACCCGCCCTAACCCTCACATCCATACAATACCTCAACCCGACCCGTAACATTCCACAACTGCACTGAAAATATTGAAGAAACAGAAACTGACAACCAAATTCTTTCCCTTGGAAAAATTTGTTTTTCTGCAGCTTCGCTATTTTTAGCGTTCGCTGAATAGGGTTCGATAGTAGAACATTCGAAGTTCTGAAACTTCAATGTTCTAATATAGACCCGCTACATGAGCTGGAGATTGTAGAATGCTACAGGGTGGACTGGGGCACATTACAAGAACTCTGTTAGCTCTGCCGCCCTCAGAGCCAGAGCCAACTGAGGTGGACCCATCCCAGTAGAAATTAGGCTATGTGTAGCCCTTAGAATATTAGCTACTGGTACCTTTCAAAGACCAACTGGAGTCATAATGGGTGTGTCACATACATCAGCCTCCAGGATCCCCCACCAATTACTGGATGCTATGCTCATGCCAGTGAGGACATAATTTTCACCCCATAGTTCTGAAGATAGGGCCATAAATATGGAGCTGTTTTATCATGTACTGCACTACCCCGAGGTACTGAGTGCCATAGACTGCACCCATGTACACATTAAGGTACCACCTGGTGAGCAGGGTAGAATCTACATTAACCTCAAGGGATACCAATCCATCAACTGCCAAGTTGGGTGTTATGCCCAGGGATTTATGTGTGTGCTGGCAACCTTGCCAGTTATCATGATGCCTATATCTGGCACACATCACAGCTGTACCAGATGTTTGCTAGGAGGACATCCCATAGAGCCATTTACTGGGGAATGCTGGCTATGCCCCAGAACTGTGGCTGATGACACCCATCAGAAGTGCACACACACCCATGGAAGAATGCCATAATGAGGCACACACACAAACTAGAAACATCATAGACCATGGGTTTGGGGTTCTGAAGTCATGGTTCCAGTGCCTAGATATATCCAGTGGAGCCTTGCAGTATAATCAATGCATATGTACACAAATATTCACAGTATGTACTATGCTCCACAATCTGATCCTGTGGAAGAAAGCTGCAGCAGAATCAGCAAGAGGAAGGCAGACATATTCCCACAACAATGCCTAGGTCACCACAGCCACAGTCAGAGAAGGACTCAGAGGAGGAACCCCCTGCTGCTGTCCCTTTAAGCAGATGCAGGCATGCTCAGTATATAACAACTGACCAAATGAATAAAAAAACGAAGGTACTGACAAGCGTAAAAGAAAATGATTTAATTGTGAGTGCTTTTGTCCACTAAAATCACATGGACTTCCTCAGACAGTTTTAAACAGTACACACCCCCTCTTTATATACTATAATTATAGGTCACATGATTAGAAGATACAGCATATCAAAATCATTCATTAAATCACATGACTACTAATTAAAAAACATTTTAACATTAAACATTGGTCTAATAATTCACATATATTAATAATAATAATAGTAATGATAATAATATTACCAACTTAACAAATGCTCATTATGTTCTTGCTTTGGCTAAGAGACAACACATAGTACATTCACTGACTCCCTAGGGACCTAATACCTTTATCCTACTCACATTCATATAGTAAAATTGATGCTAGGCAACTCACACTACCTTTACCTCCCCATGTATTGGCTGTGTACTGCTTGCGTCAGACAGAGTAAGCCCTGAACTAAAGGTGTGTCAGCTGCTGCATTTGTAAGGTAAATTCTGAACCTAAAGTGTATTCTTTGATAATATTGTGACATATCCATGTATTTCCTAACTTGGTGCAGTAAGCAAGTAAATAGTGGTGGATTTGTACAGAAAGTACCTTAATATGTGACACCAGGCACGTATTTTACTTATATTTGTCCAGTAGCAATTTGTAGGCCTCAGGTATGAAAGATTCACACAGTCATACCTCTGAAGAATTCTGATGTTCCCTGCATGGCCTCAGCTTAGCACCATACCATTGTACTGGTAAATCATTAAAGACAGAAGTTAGAAAATGATGATACACATTTCAGTTTCAGACTCCAGACTTGTTTGTATCATAACAGTAACTGAGCATTGTCCCCCCGGAAAAAGACGACTGTAACCTTCTTTCTGCCATAACAGTAACTCAGCTATGCTACCCCAAAAGAACATTATATGCATGTTTGCGCCATCCAACCTGAACGTCATTTGTTGCCAACTGCATATCACATTATTCCCAGTTAATATCCTCTCACATGTTAAGGCCCATGTTATAGAATGGCTTATACACTGCATATAACTGATGAATGATCAAGAATCACAGAAAGGTAAGACAGAGCTGTGTATTTGTAAGCATAATTATGGCAGATTGTGTGATCACTGACTGCTGTATGTCCAAATATAGTAAAGAGAATTAAATGCACAAATCACAGCTGATAGTTTGATAGCAGTATACATTCTGAAGCAGTTGGTTGTGTGAAGAATGACTTTTCATTTAGTTGATAGAAAGCTGTTTGTGTGTCCAGGAGGACTAATGCATCCTTTCTGTTATCTGAAGCTGTATTAGTGTGAGGGTTCAAATCCTGACATATGTAGAAATTTGTGATGTGCACTATCAAGTGTTACTGTGCTTTTACAGATTTTGTATATGTGTTCCTTAGTTTTAGTATCTTTTCCTATTGGTCTTCTTTTAATTCCAGTTTTGTGCGATGCACTGCATCCCAGCACAACATTGTGGAAATGGGAAAACTAGATATCCTTAAAAGAAGAAAAATAGAAAATGGATACATTTAATTAATGACCTTAGTCATCAGAAAATCCGGCAGGGAGTACAGCTGGGACTGGAGTATAGTAAGAAGCATTAGCAGTGCACCTCGCATTTACGCACTGCTTCCCTACATATAGGCCTATCTCACATGTGTGTACATTTTGTTAACCAGCAAGCAAATGCAATGCTCATTGCTCTATGGAATTGTATATATGAATTTTATTATTGCTGTTTATTGTCCAATCCCTTTGTATGACATAAAACTACATGTGGGAACATTGCAAAAGGATACAATATAACTATATGTCATATATTTATAATCCATCCATTTGTTTCTCCCCAAACCACCCCAAGAAAGCATTACAACTACTCTGGGGTCTCAGTATTTTTTTCCACACATATATCAACCACAATATAATGTGTTATACATTATGTTCTCTGCTCACTCATGGACAGGGCCACTTGGCGGTGCTCACAGTCTTGCTCTGCAATGCTTAAACAGACAAGAATGCTCAATAAGGGTACTTGTGTTGTTACACAGCTAGGCTTCCAGACTACTGCTATTAGGCTACAATCCTTACATGACACTATGAAGCAATGTGCCTATGCAGGCCTCCCAGCCTCTTGTTCCCACATGGCTTGTCAATGCCATCTACTATAAGTTCACCTGCAGAACTGTTCAAGTCACACTTGTGTTATGGTGCTTATAAGTACTGTGTTCTGTAGTGTGTGTCCTTAGATAGGTAGAGGTTCTATTCTTATTGCAGTCAACTGGGTGTGTATATCTACACAGAAAACTAGCAGTGTGTATCTCAGCTACTTCTCCAAAAGCATGAATTTTTTTGAGACTTGCAAAAGCATGCACATCCATTTCATGCAGGCCTCCCAACTTTTTGCCTCCACATGGCCTGCTGATGTCATGTACTATAGGTTTGCCTGCAGTCCTGACAAAATTAGACTTGTGGCACAGTGCATGTATTAAGTACCGTGTTCTGTAGTCTGTGAACTTAGACAGGCAGGGGTTCCATTCTCACTGCAGTCAACTGGGTGTGTCTGTCTACACAGAAGAGCAGAAATGTGTAACCCACAGTTACTTCTACAATGGCATGGCTAGCCACCTTCTTGAGACTTGCAAAAGCCTACACATCCATTTCATGCAGGCCACCCAACCTCTTGTTTCCCACATGATCTGCTGATGTCATGTACTATAAATTCACCTGCAGTCCTGACAAAATCAGACTTATGCTGTTGTGCATGCATTAAGAACTGTGTTCTGCAAGACTGTGTACTTCAATAAGTAGGTGTTCTATTCTCACTGCAGTCAACTGGGTTGTGTGTGTCTAGCCACAAGAGCAGAAGTGTGTATCCTGAAGTTACTTCTCCAATGGCATGGCTTGCCACTTTTTTGAGACTTGCAAAAGCCTACACATACATTTCATGCAGGCCTCCCAACCTATTGTCTCACACATGGCCTGATGAAGTCATCTACTATAATTTCAGACTCATCCCATGACACATGTGTTAATTACTGTGCTCTGTAGTGTGCCGACTTAGATAGGTAGGGGTTCAATTCTCACTGCAATCAAATTGGTATGGGGGTTGGTGTGTGTGTGTGTGTGTGTGTGTGTGTGTGTGTGTGTGTGTGTGTGTGTGTGTGTGTGTGTGTGTGTGTGTGTGAGCTGTTGCTGGACTTTACAGACAGCCTTTTACACCAACCTATGAGACGCTGTTACCTTGTCATGGACAGCACACAGCTGTCATTACTAGGTTATACAGTAAGTAAAAGTAGTAACAGTCCACAAATACAAAATTGAGAACCCAAACTGTAAGACCACCCTCCACTGCCTAAACAAGTAAATAAGACAACTTGTGCAATCTACCCCTTCAACCCTTATTTTCTCTTTTGTTTTTGTTTTTTTTTTTCCCAACTGCACAGTATGGTAAGCCTGGCCCATGGGATCCATCTGTCCCCCCACTCCACTGGCTATGACACCAAGACCTAGCATGTCTGATCCACAATCTGGTAGCACCCCTTCTGCTGCACCTGTACTACCTGGTGCCTCAGGTACTTCTGCACCAGAGGACAGGTGTGTGGTTCCCTTTGGGAGCAGTAGCAGAGGGATTGATTTTATCACCTGAGAAGAACTGCTGGGGATGGTGTATAGGATTGTGCTCCACATTGTGGGCACACACCTACGATGGTTGAAGACACTGCTCTCCATCATTCTACTGAATAACACAAGGAGACACAGTCATTAGACATTGCAGCTATCAAAGTAGTGAGGTGACAGTGATGACAGTCCACTGGGTGAAGACTCAATTTTCACTGTCACCCAGCTTGATTTTCATAGGTTTGTGGGGTCCACACCCTTAGCCCAACCATGGTGTTCACATACCTCTTGTGTTCTTCACCATCCATGTGTCTTGTCTTGTATGTCCTGTATGTCAGCAATTGCTTACTCACCTTGCCAAGTTACCTGCTTCAGACATACATTTGTCCTTTCCCAAACATTCCACTCTCTCTTTATCACCCATCAAAAAATATTTGTCCTTTCCATAGCTCTCTGTGTCACAAATGTGTCTATTTGACACACTTGATTTGGTCCACTTGGCTATACAACATGATTACATTGTCACCTCTCTCTCTCTCTCTCTCTGGAGTTGACAGTCCAAATTTAGCTAATCGTCTGTATATACGAGTAGCTTTTCAGAGCACATTCTCAGTAGCTGTCATATATTCATAATACATACATGTGTTGTTCACTCCACCCAAGCAATATAACCCTGGGAACTCAGTATTTTTTACACACATATATCAAGCACACTACAAAGTGTAATATATAATGTGGTGTGCTCCTTCATGGACAGGGTCATTCGGTGGTGTTGACAACCTTGCTCAGCTAAACTCAAACATCTAACTATGCTCAGTAAGGGTATTTGTGTTTTTACACAGCTAGGTTTTACACACCTAGGACACACTGTACATTGAGGCTATGGGCTCATGTGAACATATGACTCTATGTGCCGATGCAGGCCTCACAACCTGTTTTGCCTCACATACCCTGCTGATGTCACCTACCATAAGATCACTTGCAGCAATATAAATGTCAGACTTGTGCTGTGTTGCTTGTGTAAAGTCCTGAGTTCTATAGCCCATATACTTGCATATTTAGGGGGGGTTCTGTTCTCACTGTAGTCAACTGTGTGTGTGTGTGTGTGTGTGTGTGTGTGTGTGTGTGTGTGTGTGTGTGTGTCTACTCAGCAGAGTAGATGTGCTATCCTACAATTACTTCTCCAAAGGCATGGCTTGATAGTCTGCTCATACTTGCAAAAACTTACACATCCATTTCATGCAGCCCTCCCAACCTCTTGTCTCCCACATGGCCTGCTGATGTTATCCATTATAAGCTGATCTGCAGACATGTAAAAGGCAGATATGTGCTGTGGTGCTTGTGTATAGTAGTGTTTTCTGTAGTGTGTGTACTTAGGTAGGGGTTCCATTCTCACTGCAGTCATGTGTGTATGTGTGTGTGTGTGTGTGTGTGTGTGTGTGTGTGTGTGTGTGTGTGTGTGTGTGTGTGTCTGTGGGCGAGGCAGATGTCACTTGACATTACTGAGATCTTTTTACACCAACATGCGAGACACTGTTGTCACCATATGCTCAACATACAATTCTGATGTAATTAGCTATATCAGATTATTGCATATACAATCATCCCATCAGGCCAGAATCAGACACTGGCCTGGACCCCAGGTATATGTCACTTTAGATTCATATGAAGTTACAAGTAGAGGACTGCTGACAAATATGCTTTGGGGTATGTCTGGTGGGGATGGAGGGTGAAGTACGCCCCAAACTGTCTGGTAGCAGGTTAGTGATATCCTCGGGGTCAGTATGAGTGGTATTGTCCAGTACTATTTGGGCACAAAGCAGGGCCTTCCATTTTAGATTTCTGATGTAGCTAAAGAATGCATCCTGATTATCTTTAACTAAGGATGCTACTTTAAGTTTGTATGTGGCTTTACAGGACTTTTCAAGATAGCTAATTTCCTTGTTCAAGATGTGGAGGGTGTCTTTCCTCTGCTAATTCAGTTTCATCTTGTTCTTAGACATTACTTTCTTCCACTTGTTGTATAACCTATGTATGTTTGATGCCCAGTAGGGTGGCTTGTTTTCTGTGAGGAACTTGTTTTGATCCATTCACATTCAGCCAACTCTATACATTGGTATAGCTGTTTATACAAGCCATTGGTGTACACCTATGTATAACAGTCATTGCTGACAGTAGTAGCAGGGGGGTTGCAACTCTTTAGGGCATTGGCTAGGAGCCTATAGTTTGCTTTGGGTAATGTTTCATCCTTTCTGCTCTTGAGGGGGTATTGGATATGATTGTGAATGTGAATGAGACTGAACTGTGATCTGACCTGACCAGGGGGGACAACACACAGGGGACCATGCAAAGAACCACTGTGTTGGTCAGTACTAAGTCTAGGACATTTAAGTCCCTTGTGGAGGTGCAGAATATCTGTAATACAGCATGTGTATTAACAAAGTTCAGTAACCTTAGGGTGACTGTGTTTGTGCGCATATATGACTACAAATCGATGGAAGGATAGCTGAAATCACACATGACCAAGGTATTTGGCTGTCTAGTGAGTGACTCAATTATGTCCAAGTAGGCAGAGTGGTCTTTGTGGTTCAAGGTGGGGGACCTATAGCTATCAATGATAAGGAAGGGGGTTTTACATGCAGTCAGTTGGACTTGGAGTAGTGTTATACAGTCATACTCTTTGACCAGTCTTGTGGTATATTTGTCTTTATTGAAGATGTATACATCTCTACAATGGTTCTTTCATGCTTCTTTTGATGTATGAACATGTGGAAAGCATTGTACCGCTGCAAGGCCAGGGTGCTCTCTGCGGCCTCGAACCATGTCTGTGTAACTGCACAAACATAGGCATCTTCCAAGGTAGGGTGTTTTTCCAGTGAGTGCAGTTTCTAATTTACACTCCTTGCATTAAGAAGTATAACTTTCAGTTTGTCTGTGATGGAGTCTTTTACATTAGGACTTTAGTTGTTCTGTCATTGCCTAAAAAGGTTACTATGGGGGAGGCAAACACCTCCATATAAAACAGTGAGGTACATCTCCAGTTATTCACTGCAATGTGGACTATGATAGAGTTATAACAGTATTTATCATTGAGAGACTTGAGTGAGTGTGTGATCTGACAGGCCCTGGCACCTGACAGACAGCTGACTGTGACCCTCTTCTTATCTAGCCTGGCAAGGGAGGCATCTGTGTGTCTCACTATGGAGTCAATTATGATCAAGGCATTTGGCTTTGAGGTGTTTTGCCTGAGAGACTTATTGGCTGAGTCTGTGTATTTTTATGTGTAGTGGATTCTGGTATGATTGCACTGTGTGCAGTAGGTTTGCTCTTGGGAGGTTTCTGATCATTAGGTTTCTAGTGATTACCTCCACATATGTGGGTTTATGTGTTGTGAGTTTATGTGCAAGAGGTAATTATGTGTGCAGAAAACATGTTTAACATCTGGTTTGTTGTTGTGTGAGACACTTGATTCCAAATTCATAGTATAGCTACAGCTCTCATGTATTAGTTTGTTTTAGCTGCAACTGGTTGTCAGTATACATGAGGAAGTTGCTCTGTTGCCTCAGGATACACATGTAAATCAGACTACCTGCAGAAATGGTGGTAAACTGTCCATCCATTATGGAAGGTACATACTGTAGTAACTATTGGGCAGTGGGCTAGATCAACCAGGTTTTGGTGTAAAACTAACCAAATGTGTATATTCTATGGAGGGATGGGGTTACAAAAATGTTTCACAATGCACAACTGAGTTGCTCATAGAACAGCAGTGCACTCTCTGAGCAACTACTGTAAACTGAGTGCAAACACACCAAAACACGACACTGGAACACAAATGAAATTAAACTATTTTAAACAATTATAAAAAAGAAAGGCTTTATTCCAGCAATCCCCAAGTCAGATGGGTTCTTGGCTGCAAGGCTGAATCAAGCCTATTCTATAAAATGCAAAAGCACTAGAAGGCCAAAGTGCAGAAAATTGCAATTACAACAGTAGAACAGAAAGTTTAAATAAAGCAGCAATCTAGTAGACTACTCCAACAAGAGTGTAGACAACAAACCTTCATAGTGTGATATAAGTGGTCTGGAACACAAATTCTTAAATTCAAACTAAGTCACTTTCAGAATAACAAACACAATAAGCCTTCAGCCAGCAATTCCCAGCATAGAAGGATGTAGGCTATCCTCTCTTGCCACAGGTGTCTAAACCACAAACTGTCTTAATGTAAAATAACTGGATTGAAGGCCAAGTGCTTAAACCATAACAAAGAGACTTAGAAGAACTGCAACAATAAGCATTCAACCAGCAATTCTCAGCTCAGAAGGGCAGAGGCTACCCTCTCCTCCCACCAGAGTATAGACTACAAATCTACTTAATGTAAGACAACTGGCCTGAAGCCCAAGTGCATAAACCAAAAGTAATAGGCTTAGAATAATAGTTGCAATGTAATGCAATACCAGACAGATGACAGTGACATGTCCTTTAATCTACCCACATACATTATGTCATGGTTAGTAGGCCCTGTGTTACCATGATGAGAAAGTCCTGTGGTCTGTCCTGCTTCTGCATGTGTCTGGTGAGGTTCCTTAAAAGAAGATCATTATACTGTATTACTATTCTGATAAGTTTAACTACAGTGCTGTCATACAATCCTGAGATCTGAATGTGATGGCATCTCTTATGATGTGCACCATACATATGTACTGGAAAACATTAAAGAGAAAGGTTATAATGTAATTACACACATTGCATTTACTGACTTCATGGGCATTACACGAGAATACAATAGAAAGTACTGTCATGGTGATGCTATCCACTGCATCATTTGGCAAGGCAAATATAACTGACAGGTACAATTATCAGTACAACAACACAAGTGCAGATATACTAAGCACTTTTGCAGCTATGCACCCTGTGCATCAGACACAAAGCTTTTGTATCCCTGAATCAAAAAGAGAGAAAACAGGGATATGGCACAGTTGTCATCACTTGCACAGGGTGTGAGGGGGGGGGGGGGCTGAGGCCTAATCTGACACAAAAGGTCAATGAGTTTGTGTGAGGAAGAAAGGGAAGCAGGCAGGCTGTGTGTTTCTGTAGATGTCCTTCATGTGAACGTGGTGTGTTAGAGTCTGCATTAACACAGCCAAGCTCATTGCTATCTCCACATCTTGGTATGCTGGACAGGTGTGAATCAAGCATGGTAGAAGTGGCAATTCATCATTGTCACCCCAACCACAGGAACTGGCTCTGCAAGGTGGTACCTATGGAGTGCTGCGAGATGAGCGTGACCAATGTCTGCTGGATGTGCACCCTTCACAGGAACATCCAGGACCATGACCTCATGGTATGCCATGTTTGGATGTGGACAGCACACTCCATGATGGATCAGTGGAAGTACTGCCAATATGGAAGCATGATCAAGAATGGCCATATTGGCTCTCAGCAGATGCTATGGCTGAGCTATGCCAACAGATGCGTACTCCTCCCAACAGACGTTCCATCACACATACTGCTCATTTCACGACAGACACACCTTGGTACAACACAGACACCCCTCATTCCAATGTGTTATTAATCTGAACCAGGAAATCAGTGACACAGTGGAGATAGTCACTCATGTCAGATTGTGCCACATCCACAACCCTGATTATTTGGCTGCAGTGCCTCTCTGAACATGCCTGTGCCTCCATGACTGCCCTAAACATACATTGAGTGACACAAGAAGAGACACCTGCAGCAGATGAAGAAGGGACAGCAGACCCCCTCTGATTACCCCTGTCAACCCTCCTGAGTGGAACCTCACCAACACTTTGGCTACAAACAGACTCAACAGGCACAGAAGCCACAGTAGCCACAATTCCCTGCTCACTGTCATTGCCCTTCAGCTGTCCTATATCTGTGGGCTCAGTGGACTAGGTAGGCGTAGGCCTACTGACTGTGTCTGGGGAAAATAAGGTGGAGGCTGGATGTCAACCTCTGTTTCAGATTCAACATATGCACCCCTAACTGTGACTTGGTTTTTCCACCATCATCATCAGTGCCTGATGAGACACTGACATTAGGTGGCACAGGGCCCACACTCCCACTGTCATGATCACTTGTGATAAAACGGTAGAAAAACAGGCATATATTAATACCTGCACTACTGTGGTGCAATGTATGCTAAATAGCTAACAGCACTACCATTATTACAGACAGTACAGTGATACATACAACAGACCTAATATGACACATTAGACTTCTAGAAAGTGATCTGCAGTATTGAAATAACTTGACATGTTGCTAGATTCCTGACAGTTCTGAAATAAGTTAGGCAAGAGGTAAGTCCAACATCATCACATTTAACAGTAAGACAGGAGGCACTACATGTATGCCTCTCAATCAGCATGATGTGTTTATTTAACAAGAATGTGGCTGACAACATCAAACTGAGCTTATCACTATACTAATATTCACCCCCCAAAAATATAAGTGACACAGAAGTAACTTTTATCTCAATTGTTTTACTATACAGCAGTACTGAATTGGTCATATAACAAAGCCTACCTGGAAGCTCTACCTGGGACTGAGAAGTAGTTGCACCCACATCAATGACATATTGTGAGCCAAATTCTTTCAGCAACAAAAAACAAACTAGCATAAACCACCGCTAACTCCAGAAGCTGGGAAAACAACACAGGTCAATCCAACACGTTAAAAAAGTGGAAAACAATTTTATTAAGCTATATTCAAAGTTTTTCGTTAGCGCCTTGCACTAACTTCCTCAGATACATCAAAACATTCACGCCATAACTAATGTTCATTAAATACTAACAACTCAAACACGCCCCTAGTTCTCCCGTAGAAAAATTAAAGGTACAGTTCACTGAAAAGAACGTTAACTGAAGTGTGCTGTAATATAATAAGAAAACATCACATATAAAATACATATCATAACAATTAAAAACTTTTGTGCTGTATAAAATGTATCCCAATATGGCAAATAGCTGACCATTAAAGTCGCTGGACCATACATGAATATGGTCCTACAGGTTTATCCCAAATTTCCATCCTCCAACGGACCATGCCGTAAAGGCAAATACCAGTTAAGATAAAGCGCAACAGCTCCACAATCTGGAATGGCATATTCATTGTACATGCTTTCTATAAATAAAATAAATTAATATTAGGTAATTAAATAGATAAACTATCTTAGTCTATCTATGATAAATAAATCTATAAAGGGTAAACGCCTGAAATATAAAACAACTGATAAAACTAAACTAAAATTCAAAATTTAACCATGTCAACTAAGTGACATTGATGTACTATGCTGTATTAAGTGTATCTAAACACACTGTATAAATAAATTATGTAGCTGTAAAATATATAATATATGAAATATAATGTGTAAAATATGAAATATAATATAATCCAAGCAAAATGAACAACATAAAATAAGACCTTCATAATACTACGATGACCAAAATAAAAATTAATGTAGAAAAGGACGAGGATCCACATAATCAAGAATGATTCTACAAAAATGTCAAAAACATTTTAGCAATAAAGATAACAGCAGTAATGAAAAACTAGGAAGTAGAAATTAAAATAGAAATTAAAAAAATTAAAAGATTAAAAAAATGAATAAAAATACTAAAGAATAAAAAATAAGGATGCCTATTTGACTGTGAAACTCATCACCTCTTTAGACATATTGTGGGCCACTCAGCTGTGAGTTGTCCTGTTTTAGAAGATTCACCAGGAATTCCTCATCGGGGGTGACTGGTGGTTCTACAGCAGGGGAACCCTTGGTTACCCTCTGGTCTTGGGCAAAAGCAGCTGGCCACCTCCATGCAGATGTAAGCATGTCAGTGGTCCTATGGTGCACCTGCTCATAGGTTTGGCCATGGCCACCCATGCCATTTATGTTAGCAATGATTTGCTACCATATCCTCAGCCTCTCTGGCATATTGGGATGACCCCTTTCAAGAATAAAAACTCCATGTGGACATAGGGTGTGAAGATAGGTAACTGCTGCCAGCCTAGCCATATAGAATTTTGTAGATAATTCTGCCATTTGTAAATATTAATGTAAGCCAAAGGCTTGTTCTCTTAAATGTGAAAAGACTGCACTGGATATTGAAATGCAAAATGTAACAACAGTGCACTCTGCTGAAAGTAAGCTAAGTCAAGCATTTATGACTGTCTTTGATGTCAAAATACGGAGCCAATATTTCTAGAGGGAAGCATCCTGCCTCTTATTTTAAGACCAGAGTTAATGGCTCAAATTTGCATGTATAAATGTCCTTTATTGCTCTGGTTTCTGACCAGGTGTAAAGAATGTAAATGTAGTTTCTGTTAGCCTGGGAACACGAGAGAAGTATGAAGAATGATGTCATGTGAAGCAGCTCTGTGTTATCAATTTAAAGAGAGAGAATCAGAGAGCTCAGAGCATTTTTGTCTTGAGAAATCCAACATCAACAGCACTATCTTGCTCTAGATGTAAGTTATTTAGAACTGTGTTTTCTCTTAGAAATAGCTAGGAAATAGGAAGATTAGACTAGTTTGTTTTTCTGTGATGTCAGAACTTTTGCTACTGTATTATCTTAAGTATTTCTCTGTGATCTCTGAACTCTTGACTAGCACTGTGTAGTAAGAAGTATTGTCTTGTGTTTTTATTATGTATTATTAAATATTTTTAAACATTTCAACTGTGGCTGTTTTGCATAGAGATAAGTTAAGCTCTAAGAGTACATTGCATGTATATAGTGATGCTGTACCAAGTCACTCCAAATAAGTCTTGACTGTTAGATCACACTTACCATTTGGATAATAATATTGCACAGTAATAACTAGACACTCTTTTAAGGGCCTTTGAGTAGCTGATAAATATTAGTGGGTGGTGACAGCTGGTACTACTTTTTAGACTGGGCAGAAAAGGGGCACTGCTGCAGAACCTGTGTCAGCCTTTCCCAGGAGTGTCTGTGTGGTTGCATAAACTCTTATCTCAAATTGTGTGTGTGCCAGCTACTTGGGCAGGAACACAAAGCACTGGCTGAACAGAGAGGGTGTTGGAAGTTTTAACTTGCCCACTAGGCTGAGCTCTGGACCCTATAGCTGTGCCAGTGGGGAGTCTTACTGGGGACCTGGAGGAAAAGGGAGAGACAAGCCCCAGACTGACTGTGATCTCTGTGTGCTCTTAAGGAGAACTGTACTTTACTGCATGTGTATTTATTATCCTTTTCCTATATGGACACCCCCCTCACTGGTATTAGTGGTGAGGATTGAGGATCCTTGATTGCTGAGGCAGTGCATGGGTGTCACATATTAATTGTTTGGCAGTGGTGGGATATCTACACCACATATTAATTGGTTGGCAAATACTAATTGGCTTGTAGTGGTGTGAGGAGAGTGAATTCCTGTAGCTTGTGTACAGTGATCACTAAAGGTATTTTATGCTCTAAATCAGCCATGGAGTGAATACTCAGAGTTCAGATCACTAGTGTCTTATTTCTTTTGTTAACTTAGTTAGTCAGGGATAGCAGGCAGCATGTCAGCAGCAGAGTACAGAAAGCTGACAAGGAGCCAGCTGGCTGAGATGTGCCAGGCAAGGGGACTGGGAGTATGGAAACCTGGCTAAGGCAGACATGATTGCAGTTTTGGTCACAGCTGCATCAGAAAACAGCAACCAGGAGGACAATCAGACTGGCAGCGGAGATGTACCACCCTCAGGGAATGGACAGCTCAACCTTTCTGCAGAGGACTTAAAAATCCATCTGGAGCTAAAGAGACTTGAATTGCAGGTTAGGCATGTGGAAATAGAAGCAGCCAAGAGACTGAGGCATCTAGAGAGTGAGGAAAATGAGAAACTGCTACACCTGGAAGCTGAGGAAAAGGAGAGGCAGAGGCAGCATGAGAAGGAGATGCTGACTCTTCACCAGAGTCATGGAGGTAATATGGAAGGGAGTAACTGGACTCCAGAAGCACAAAAGTTCAGTAAATTTCTTCCACAGTTTAAAGAGAGGGATAATTTTGATAGTTTCATTCATATGTTTGAGAGGGTATGTAAACAGTATGATGTTGACCAAAGGCTCTGGTATGGTTCCTGACCCCCTTACTCCATAGTAAAGCTGTAACTGTGTTGTCTAAACTTGCTGATTGTGAATATTTTGGTTATACTGCTGTTAAAAATCACTTGTTAGAATGTTTTAAGCTAACACCTGAAATGTATAAGAAAAGGTTTTGTGAGCATAAACGCAAGGCAGATGAAAGTGTGTGTGAATATGTTACTGAACTAAGCACTTATTTTCATAGGTGGGTGAGTGGATGTCAGGTCACCACCATTGAAGGGCTGGCAGACCTTTTGGTGAGGGAACAAGCCCTTAGCACTTTGCTTGAGGACATGAGGATCTGGTTAGTTGATAGACAATGTGCTACTTCAGATGAGTTGGGGAAGAAGGGAGACCTATAACTAGCATACAGGGCATCCCTGCACAGGAAAGGGACCCCCAGTACTGCTCATGTGTCTAAATGAACCCATGGTGGGCAGCACGGACTGCCCCAACATAATCTGCCAGTAGCAGGGGAAGCCACTAGTCCAGGACCTAGGGTTAAATGTTTTGAATGCAACCAGTGGGGCCATGTGGCATACAGATGTCCATTGAGGCAAGGTGGGGGACAAAAGGTGAGAGAGCCAGTAAGTGGGGAAGACAAAATGCCAATAGTAGGTTGCCTTGAGACAACCAGGGTACTGACCTACATCCTGCAAATGTCCTGATAGGGAAGGATTTGGATGTGGCAGTTCCATGTGCAGTTACACGCAGTCAGGCTAGGAGAAAAGTATGTGGGTCTGGTAGCCTGGGGCAGACTCAGACAGACTACATACTTGCAGCCAGGATGGGTGTTTACTTCAGGTAGGGAGCTACTCTGTAGCAGTGAAACTGAAGGTGAGCCACAGCAGCTTCTGGGTACTGATGTTCCTTTGGACAGAGTGTCTGCAAAGGTAGAAGTGAGTAGTAGTATCCAAGCTGACAGTGAGGCACCACTGTCAGAGAATGTCAGACTTCTTGTGGAAGGGGAGCTGGGAAGGGTTACAAAGAGAGAGAGTTGAGACAGGCTCAGCTCTCAGACCCTACATTGCAAGGCATGAGGCAGGTAGCTAGTGAGGCACCTGATTCTCAAGGGAAAGGGGAATCTGTGTACTGGGACAAAGGGTCACTGTATAGAGAGTGGACCCCTGAGGGAGGGCTAGAAGGTGAGAGGGTACAGCAGTTGGTAGTGCCTAGAGTCTACCATCTGGTGCTTCTAGCCATCACCCGTGATATTCCCTTTGCAGGTCATATGGGCATAAAACTTACAAAGGGACATATTATGCAAAACTTCTACCAGCCTGGAATTTCCAGAGATGTAACAGGGTACTGCAGGACCTGTAAGCAGTGCCAAAAGGTAGGTAAGGCAGGAGACAAGGTGAGAGCTCCTTTGATGCATTTGCCTGTGATTGAGGAGTAATTTCAGAGGGTAGCTATGGATATTGTGGGGCCTTTGAGTACCCCAAGTTCCACAGGGAAAAAGTATATCCTAGTGGTAGTGGATTATGCTACATGATACCCAGAGGCAGTGGCTTTGTCCTCCATTCAGGCAGATAAGGTGGCAAATGCTTTGTTAGAGATTTTCAGCAGGGTAGGTTTCTCAAAAGAAATATTGACTGACAGAGGTGCCAATATCATGTCAGAACTGCTGGTTTGTCTGTGAAAGTACTGTGGGGTGAAGCACCCGAAGACCACCCCCTACCACCCCCAGACTAATGGTCTTGTTGAGAGGTTAAACTCTACAATCAAGTCCATGCTATGAGAATTTACAGACCAGTTCAAGAGGGAGTGGGACAAATATTTGCCCCATCTACTGTTTGCTTACAGAGAGGTTCCCCAAGAGTCCACAGTTTTTTCACCCTTTGAGTTGTATGGGCATAGGGTAAGGGGACCTCTAGATTCAATTTGAAATGAGTGGGAAAGTGAGTGTGAACCTCACAAGGAGTCTGTTGTGGCATATGTCCTAAACTTCAGGACAAGACTCACAGAACTCCTGGGCTTGGCCCAGGAGAACCTGGCAGAAGCCCAACAACTGAAAAAGGTATGGTATGACAGGAATGCTTGAGCTAGAGAGTATGCTGTGGGGCAGCAAATAATGGTTCTCATTCCTGTCAAACACAACAAGCTGCAAGCAGCTTGGGAGAGATCCTACAGGATGGTAAGAAAAGTAAGTGCTATTAACTACATGGTGGAACTGCTAGGCAGAAGACAGGGGCACAAATTGTACCATGTAAATATGATGAAACCTTACCATGATAAGGGAGGCCCTTGTGCTGAGGATTTGCAGTGGATTGCAGGAGTAGTCTGAGGGAGATCTGGTGACTGATCACCTCATTAAGGCTCGGACTGATACCTCAGTGGAAGGGGTAGCAATGTCCAAGTAGCTATTTCCTACCCAGGTTCAAGAAATCCGAGCAGTGTTACAGGAGTTTGGGGACATTTTCACGGAGAAACTAGGGTGCAGCACCAGGTGGATACAAGACCCCAAAGGCCTATTAGCCAGACCCCTTATATTGTGCCTGAGAGAGTCAAACAGACTCTGAGGGAGGAGATACAGGTAATGTTGGAACTAGAGGTAATTCAAGAGTCCAACAGTCCCTGGGCCTCCCCAGTGGTGCTAGTGCCAAAGAAAGATGGCAGCACCAGGTTCTGTGTGGACTACAGGAAATTAAAGAGTGACACAAAGTCAGATGCTTACCCTATGCCTAGGACAGATGAGGCCCTAGAGAAGCTGGGTGGGGGGTAAGCATCTTACAAACATTGATCTTACGAAGGGTTACTGGAAGGTACCCTTGACTCCCAGTGCTGAAGAGAAGTCAGCCTTTGTGACTCCGTTTGGCTTGTATGAGTTCACAAAGATGCCCTTTGGGATGAAAAATGGCCCAGCAACTTTCCAGAGGCTGGTAGATAATATCCTAGCAGGAGGAGGAGGGTTTGCTCTTGCTTACCAAGATGATATTGCCATCTATAGCCATTCCTGGCAAGAGCACCTTTAGCATGTCAGGGAGGTGTTGGGCTGGTACAGAAGGCAGGGTTGACCATTAAGCCCAGAAAATGTCAGGTGGATATGGCAGAGGTCTCCTACCTGGGACATAGAGTGGGGCATGGTAAGAACAGGCCAGAACCTGCCAAAATGTAAGCCATTCAGGCATGGCCTACACCTGCTACCAAAAAGCTGGTGAGGGCATTCCTGGGGACAGCAGGGTACTACAGAAAGTTCATCCCCAGTTATAGTATCATAGGTGCTCCCCTCAAAGACCTGACAAGGAAGAACAGGCCAAATAAGGTTGTGTAGACCGCAGCATGTAAGCAGGCATTCCAGAAGCTTAAAGATGCTTTGGGAGGACCCCCTGTGTTAGTCAGTCCAGATTACAGCAAAGAATTTGTTGTGCAGGTGGATGCTTCGAACCATGTGATGAAGGTGGACTTAGCCAGATTTCTTCAGAGGGAGAAGTGCACCCAGTGGTTTATCTCAGCCTTAGGCTCCAACCCAGGGAGGAATGTTATGCAGCTGCAGAAAAGGAATGTCTAGCCATAGTGTGGGCACTGCAGAGACTTCAGCCTTATCTGTAGGGAAGAAAATTAACTGTAGTGACAGATCACAACCCGTTATCATGGTTACACAGAGCCAGCCAGCTAAATGCTAAGTTGCTAAGATGGAGCCTAGGGTTGCAAGCATATGATATGTCAGTGCACCACCACAGTGGGTTTAGCAATGCCAGTGCAGATGGGTTCTCAAGACAGGGAATGGGGTAAGGTATACTCAGACAGACCTAACCTTCTCAAGCAGCGTTTCTCAAGGGTCACTTGAAAAACTAGCTTGAGTTCTCTGGGGGTAAGATGTGTGAAGATAGGTAAAGGCTGCCAGCCTAGCCAGATAGAATTTTGTAGATAATTCTGTCATTTGTAAATATTAATGTAAGCCACATGCTTGTTCTCTTTAATGTGAAAAGACTGCATTGGATATTGAACTGCAAACTGCAACAGCAGTGCACTCTGCTGCAAGAAAGATAAGTCAAACATTTTATAACTGTCTTTGATGTCAACATTCAGAGCCGATATGTCTAGAGGGAGGCATCCTGCCTATTGTTTTAAGACCAGAGTTAATGGCTAGAATTTGAAAGTATAAATGTCCTTTATTGCTCTGGTTTCTGACCAGGTGTAAAGAATGTAAATGTAGCTTCTGTTAGCCTGGAAACATGAGAGAAGTGTGAAGAATAATGTCATGTGAAGCAGCTCTGTGTTATCAATTTAAAGAGAGAGAATCAGAGAGCTCAGAGCATTTTTGTCTTGAGAACATCCAACATCAACAGCACTGTCTTGCTCTAGATGTAAGTTATTTAGAAACGTGTTTTTCTCTTAGAAATAGCTAGGAAATAGGAAGATTAGACTAGTTTGTTTTTCTGTGATGTCAGAACTTTTGCTACTGTATTATTTTAAGTATTTCTCTGTGATCTCTGAACTCTTGACTAGCACTGTGTAGTAAGAAGTATTGTCTTGTGTTTTTATTATGTATTATTAAATATTTTTAAACCTTTCAACTGTGGCTGTTTTACGTAGAGATAATTTAAGCATAAAGAGTACATTGCATGTATATAGTGATGCTGTACCAAGTCACTCCAAATAAATCTTGACTGTTAGGTCACACTTACCATTTGGATAATAATATTGCACATTAATAATTGGACACTCTTTTAAGGACCTTTGAGTAGCTGATAAATATTAGTAGATGGTGGCAGCTGGTACTACCTTTTAGACTGGGTAGAAAAGGGGCACAGCTGCAGAACCTGTGCCACCTTCCCAGGAGTGCCTGTGTGTTGTATAAACTCTTATCTCAAAGTGTGTGTGTGTGTGTGTGTGTGTGTGTGTGTGTGTGTGTGTGTGTGTGTGTGTGTGTGTGTGTGTGTGTGTGTGTGTGTGTATGAGAGGATGGTAGAGGTTTTAGCTTGCCCACTAGGCTGAGATCTGGACCCTATAACTGTTCCAATGGGGAGTCTTATTGGGGACCTGGAGGAAAAGGAAGAGACCAGCCCAGACTGTCTGTGATCTCTGTGTGCTCTTACAGGAAATTGTTTTTACTGCATGTGTATTTATTATCCTTTCCCTATATGGATGCTGCTCACCGGTGTTAGTGGCAAGTATTGAGGCTCCTTGATTGCAGGGCCAGTGCACGGGCATCACATAGTGCATCTACTATTATTGTGTTTTTTGCATCACTGAAAAGAGGTCTGCACCTCAATGACATTTTCAGTCCTAAGACACAACAGAATGATAATACACATAACCATCACATAACTACAAAGTAACTGTTACCAGATAAAACAGTTAAGGTAGGCAGTCAGTTGTACCCACTGGAAAAAAATAACACATACAGCATATGTGAAATACTAACAACAGGCAGGATGCAAAACAAGGACAGTAGCAAGGGCAAATTATCCTTGTATGTGTCATAGCAGTAACTCATCCGTGCAACCCCCCCCCCCCCAAAAGAACAGTCCATTCTAGATAGCAGCATAACAGTAACTTCTCTTTACTTCCACCACCCACTAAAGTTCAGGCACATGAACTATTCTGCTAATAAAACACATTTGAAATGCTAAACATGCGTTCAAAGGACCTCTCCCTGAAACATTTGTACATATGTATCACACAGCTTACTATTTTTATGTATTGTCAATCATTTGTACCTTTGAAATGGCTTGGCAAATATGGCCATGCTATCAGTACACTTCTAACTAATGCATACAGATAACAGTGTAAAAGGCATTGCCTTACATTATTCATTAATATGTTCCAACATATGCATTATATACATAACAAAATGACAGCATACCTGCTGGAGTTCAATACTCTTCTGTAAAGATAGCTTCAGAAATATTTTGCTGTGCTAAACATGTAACAAGTATCCTCACCATCAGTTTGCCTAGCTACATATTTGCCTTTATATAGTGGAGTCGATTATTAATGGACTGCATCTGTCTAGGCTGTGTTTCAGAGATGTTAATTTCAGCATAAACAGCTGAATTGCATACTAATCAAACAATCTGGTGGAGCTCTTCAAGCAATTATAAAGCAACCATTTAGACTCCATGCTGGTTCTCCCTGTAGATTTCACAAGTAGTGGTGTACAGACACAAAGTCTACACAGACAGAATGTTAGAAGCTGCTGCTGCTTAACTCCATTTGTATGTGCTACAGGCTAAAGCCAATGCTGCTGCTGCTGCCAATAGGCCTCAGCTGAGACAGAGGAGAGTTTTCTGGCCACATGTAACTTATCGCAACATACACAACATGGACATTCTAGAGTGATACAGGGTAGATAGAGACACAATACAGGAACCATGAAACCTCTGCCAGCCTCGACTCAGAACCACAGCTTTACCTCCCCATGTATAGGGTGTGTACTGCTTGCCTCA
The DNA here is from genome assembly GCF_019279795.1 of Protopterus annectens. Lineage (NCBI taxonomy): Eukaryota > Metazoa > Chordata > Ceratodontiformes > Protopteridae > Protopterus > Protopterus annectens. The sequence continues at coordinate 1,546,211,670 of NC_056731.1, read as the reverse complement.
CAGTCAGCCCTGAAATAACACTGTGTCAGCTGCTGCATTTACAAAGTAGGTCTTGAATATGTACTGTATTGTATAATAATATTATGACATGTCCTTGTATTTCATCACTTGGTACAGTAAGTAACAACAAGGTGGGAGGTTTGTACAGAAATTAATATCACACGTGAAAAGAGAATTATTTGATTTGTATGTGTCCATTAGCAAGTAGTAGGCCTCAGATCTCCAAGGTTCACACATTGATATCTCCCCAAAGCACTAATGATCCCTGCATTCCCTCAGTTAGCACCATACATTTGTAATGGGTAAACATAACAGAGAGAAGTTAGAAAGTAATGAAACACATAGCAGTTTCCAGCTTCACCCCCTCACAAGATCAAACAGGCAGGATGCAAAACAAAGAGAGTAACAAGAGCAACATATCCCTGTTTGTGCCATAACAGTAGCTCAGCCAGTGCTGACCCCCTCCCACCCGGAAGAACATTATACCCTTACATGTGCCATGAGAGGAACCTACCTTTGCTTCCCACCCCCAAAATAGCAGTCTATACTTGTTTGTGGTGTCCAGCCTTCCATTAATTTGATGGTAACTGCATATCATATTGTCCCCAGTTAATATCCTCACACAGTTGAATGTAAAAAATATAGACTGGTTTACATATTGCGTGTCTCTGAGTACTGGTCAGATAACTAATGAATGACCAAGAAACACAGAAAGGTAGATACAGCTGTATATTTGCAAGGAATAATTATAGCAGGTTTTGGGATCAGTAAGTGCACTACATCCAAATATATTACATAGAATACATTTACAAATAACAGTTCATGCCTTGGTATCAGTGCACATTTTGTTGCATTTGGTTGTGTGAAGAATTACGTCATGTATTTGAGGCAAAGATGGATAAGTCCCCCCTCCTGTTTTGTGACAGGGCATTGCAGTAAGCTTTGGGATCCAGACCTATGTAGTCATATCTCATGTGTATTAACAGATTCTACTCTGCATGTCATAGATTGATTTTCTGCACTTTAACTAGTTCTCCATGTTTTATACTATTTTTTATTTGGGGGGGGGGCACTGTTTGTGAAATGCATTGCTTAGTACAAATGGCTTTGGCTATGCACGTTTCATTTGTGCATAGAGTGGCACTGCATAAACTGGACGAATGGGTCACCCGGTAGCAAACAGGACCCAGACAGCCACAAACATACAGCAGATGCATTCAAGTAATACTAATGGAAATTGCGCAAACACATTTCCCAGTAGTTCACACTCTCATTCAATGTGTTTGTGTGTTGGTGAGTGATGCACAGCACTTTCAAATGTTGCATATCCAGAAAATGCTCACTTGCAGTAAGTGCAATATGTGCAATTAGCAGGAAAGCATCATTCTACATTGGTCTTGATCTGTGATAGGACTGGCTGGCAATCCTGGAGTGTGTTTGAGATGCTGTGCTCAAAGATGGGGTGTCAAGGCGTCCAAAGTGTTTGCTAGACTCCTAGTGAATGAACACGGTCCCAGGCTATGACAAGTGCCAACAGTATCCCCTGCACTGGTGAACAATGTAGGAACTACTACAGAGACCTCAGAGTAAGAAAGTGGGATGCCCTTGACTGTTGGATTGAGGAATGTATGACTTCTGGCACCCTATAGATGTGTAAGTATCACTTACAGAAACTACTTGTCTGAGTTAAATGCTGGATATAGTCAGGATTGATATACTTAATGGCATTCTGTTGTGTTCTGGTTTTCTGCAGCCGTCACAGACCAGGAACTGAATGTGTGAACCTATGCTGCAAGATTGGCATGGATGCAAGATGTATGTGATATGCATACATCCCAACAGTGGGGTTATTTTAGCATTAAAAGTTACAAAGCATTTTTTGTTACTTATACAATTGTATCAAACAGAGCATTCATTTCTTAACTGTAACAGGGAAGTTTGCATGCATTACTCTGGAGAGCAAAAACAGTTCATTAGTACAAAGTAGTCATAGGTTATGCCTTCAAAATCCACACTTCCCAAATATACACTACTGTTAAGTTTTTATCAGTATTGCCATGTAATGTCAAGCACTGTCACTCCTGACTTGCTGTAAACTGTAGTCAGTATATTTCGACCACACACATATGTGCAATGTATGCACACATTAAAGATTGCTTACTGTAGTCTGTAGTATATTGTGCATCTGTTAGGAGTTGGATAGTCTTAACAGTAAACAAAGATATTTGTTAGGAGTTTGCAGTGTTAAATGTAAAGGTAACAGAATAGAGTAAAATAATTGTATCAATGCTTTGTACATCATGTATGAAGATACTAATGTTCTCCATTTTTTTCTCTCACCCAACCCTTTTCTCTCTCTCTTTATCTCTCTCTCTCTCTGTCTTTTTGGGTGGGGGGATACTATTTTATTTATTTATTTGTTTTTGTTTACTTTTTTTATTTTTCTCCACAACACAGTGGTGTAGGACTGTCCCACAGGACACAGGATCCACTTGCCCCCAGTCCACTGGCTAAGGCACCCCTGCCCAGCAAGTCTGGTGCAGTACCTGGTAGCACCCCCCCCCACTGCTCTTGAACTACCCGGCCTCTCAGGTAGTTTTGCCTGGGAGGATATGCCTGTGGCGTAGTGGAGCAGTGGTGGAGGATGTTAGTTTATCACCAGTGATGGACTGCCGGGGATGATGTATAGGATTATGTGCCACACTGTTCATGCACACCTATGCCGACTGGAGACACTGCTCTCTATCTTTGTATTAAATAACACAAGGAGACACATATGTCAGACACTGCAGTCATTGGCACAGTGAGGTGGCAGTGATGACAGTCCACTAGGTGAGGACTTGATTCTCACTGTCACTCAACTTGACATCCATAGGTTCATTATGTCCCCACCCTCATCCCAGCTATGGTTTTCACTAACTTCATGTGTCCTTCACCATCCCTGTCTCTTGTCTTGTTTGTCTTGTCTAACTGTAATTGCTTCCTCACCTGCCCAACTTACCTTACCCAGACATTCCTACAGCCCTTCCTCAACATTCCTCTCTCTCAAAAAGAAAGAAAGAAAGAAAAAATAAATGGGCACCTGTCCTACAAAAAATATTGTTCCATACATAACTCCCCATTTCATGCATGTGCCTTCATGACACACATGATTCTGTCCATTACTCTAGACAACAGATTTTTCTGTGGTCCCCCTCTCTCTGGAGGTGAAAGTCCAAATTCAGCAAAATCTGTATGTTTTATTCTGGAACAGATGGATAGCTATGGTTCTTTCTTACATCCTTCATGCACATTCCTGCCGTGTTTTTACTTTGTCCATTCCCCTGCATTTATTTATTTATTTGTGTTGTTGTTTAGCAGCGTAGTATACTGATTATGATAGACCATTTACAGGCACAACATGGAAAGATATTTTTATGGGTTGTCTTTGATCAGAAACATTCCTTTAAAAATTATATTGAACACCCAGTTGACAAAATACTTATACAGCTAAAGATAACTTACAACATTTCTCACCTTCTAACCTCTGAAGCCCACTCAGTCATTACCAAAAATCTGCTTATTCTGAGACTGGAGATGGCTTTGAGGTAGTCCATGAAGGACACAATGTTTAGGCCTTATATCCTTTTAGTAAGGTATCTCTTTGTAATGTATACAATGTGATCCAGTGCCGCAGACTTTCTGACCATTATGTTACGCTTCAGGCATTGAAGCATAACATAGCACTACATGGAGCAGATTATTAATAAGGTATGTTTCAGCCACATACCATATTAACCATCTGTTCCCTACTTCATTGTACTTATCGTCATGCCTAAGCTCAATTCACAAAGAACTGACAATCATTAAACATAATGCTGGAGTGGAATGAGAGTGTCTGGTGCTCAGCAACAGCATTTCAGGGTGTAGTGAATTGTGATCATGGTAGGAAGCTTCCCACTATCATAGGGAACTGCTCTGGCAGTAGGCTTTTTCTCTATCATGAAAAGGAATTTTTTTCTTTGCTATAGCACTGATATAATACTCAGCTCCATATGCTGAGCACTATATCAGCAGGGGAGGTAGATGGCTGTACTGACAAGCAAGCCGAATGCCATCTGAATATAAATGGCTAAGTTCCATACATTAGATAAAAGGGTCAGTCCTAACACAATTTGTGTAGTGCTGGTGGATCATATATGATTGGGGAGTCATTTAGAAGTGTAATCGCTACATAGAATACTATGGCTACATAGTGGGGTATAACTGTGTACAACATCTTACCTCACTGTGTACCTTAATTTATGAATGATGTGGTGCACAATGTTTATGAACATTAATCTGAAATGTTATTAGGACAAGATTCATAGATTCATAGGTGTATACTAAACTAATGATATCTGGGGCTTTTATAAACCTATCCATGCATCTCAAATATATCCCACAAGTTTTGTGCCTTAGATGGAGTACACATAAGCCAGGGCATGCTTTACAGACTGCCTCTGACAGAGATATAGACTCTACATGTTAGACAAGGGGTGAATTTTCGAGGTCCCATCCACTGATCCAGATTATGCCTGAGGAGACATAGGGAAGAACTCTGCTTTACATGGATGGAAAGCCTATTCTAGGGAAGGGGAATTCTCTGAGATACATATCTGTCCCTCCAACTTGTCCTATTTATGTCACAAACAAGGTTTAAGTCCCAAGATCAAGTAATTATGATGCTATTGGTTTTCCAGATATGCAAAAGTCCATCAGAGCGGGCTCATGGAATGCCTTGTATGCCAGGTATAGACTGCCACTCAACAATCTGTAGGATACAGAGTATAGAGATAGGGCTTTGAGATGATCTGCATAGGACACACTAATGTCTTGTATTCTTTTTGTGAGGAATTTCTGTGGACGTTCAGTTGCTGCATGTGTCTGATCAGGTACATTCCAAAGGGGGCAATATACTCACTGATTGTTCTGTTGAGGGCTGACTAGAGAGGAAAACTGACCTCCTTGGACCTAGATGCCATACTCTTCCTCATATGTTGAGCAACATAAAATGCTTCCTTGCTACCTTAGTCATATGTTGGTCAAAAGCTAGGTTCCTATCTACATATATTCCCAAATCCCTGACTACTCGGTCTACTATTAGGGGTGTGTTATCAATTAGGTAGTTTACTAGTATGGCCAAATTCGTAAAGGGCACTATTAGGAATTTCTTGGCATTGAGTTTTTTAGCAGTGGCTTTGGCACCCATCATTTGTCTGTTAGTACTTCCTGTATGATGTTAGTGTCTTGGTGGGATTCCATCACTGCTTCTAGTGTGTAATCATCTGCAAACTTAGTCAGCCAAAGGTCCTTGACATTGGCCTTGACTTGCAAGAAATACATGCTAAAAAGGAGTGGACACATCATACAGCCCAGAGGGAATCTGCTAGTGACTGGCCTCTTTATGGTGGTAGTCTCCACTATCCTAACTTTCTGGGTCCTATATGAGAACCAGCTGGCTATTCAGTGGGTAACATAAGGGTTTATGTCTAATTCCATGAGTTTATTTACAGTGCTTGAGTGGTCTATTTTATCAAATGCATTAGCCAGGTCAAGGTAGGCATTATGCATCATTTTGCTGACATCCATTACCTTGGTGGCCTTTTCAAAGAAGTCAACCAGGATGAGTAGGCATGAACTGCCAGTGACAAAGTCAAACTGAACTGGATTCAGTGACTGAAAGTTTCCTATGTCATTATTAATCATTTCCATGATAATTCTTTGCATGGCTTTGCATAAACGACTAGTCAAATCTATGGGTCTGTAGTTGCCATGCTCCACTGATGGACCACCCTTGGGCAGTGAGATTATTGTTGCAGTCCTCCATTTGTATGGCATAAAGCTGGTCTGGAAACTATGGTTAAATAGCGATTCCAGTGGTCCTGATAGGTCATATCTCAGGCTATTCTGGAGGCATCCTAAGATATTATCAGGGCCCATCAATGTAATGTTCATGGCCTTAAAAAATACATCTAGGACCTGCTCCATAGTGATAGTTGGAGAGAGATTATGTCTGATGGTATTACCCGGGGGTGGCTGGGAATGGGGAGAGGGGTTAAAATCTGAGATAAATTCATTGATCATTAGATTTGCTATATCTTCCTGCTTCGTGTATGTGGCTCCATTTACAATCAGCTTTGCATACTGTTGAGTATTGCTTGTGAGGCTTCAGACATAGCTAAAGAAAACATTGTGGTTACCCTTGGCCTGGGAGGCTATGTTTACTTCAAAATTCTCTTCGGTAGCCTTCATTTGCCCTCTCAGCTTTTTGTTTAGCTTGATGAGAAAGATTTATCCTGCTCGTCTTTGCACTTCCTAATTTCAGCTATGATATTTTTCTTTTGTTGTACACACTGTTTATGTTTGGATTCCACCAGAGTGGTTTATTTATTTATTTTATTTATTTATTTATTTTTTTAGTTTGTTCTGAACAAATTTTTGGTTGGTTCTGCTGTCTCTATGCATCTATTATCTTGATTGTGCAGAGTTTTGATGAACAGTTCTGCATAGGCAACTATGTTCTCCATGTTTGAAGAGGTTTGACATTTTGTTAGGTCATCACTTAATAATAGGAAGCTTGCCTTAGAATAGTTTCTAACTGCTACAGGAATTGCTGGGGTTGCAACATTGATTTTTATTTCAAAGGAGACAGCTTTATGTTCTGTGTCTGACCCTAACAGAGAGGTCACTACATGCGGGTGGGGGGCAGTATTCTCCCATATTTATGTGTACCAGGTCCATTATGTTTACATACCCAGTAGTTATATGTACTATCTTATCCATGGTCTTTGTATTAACAAAGTCCAGGAATCTGTGGGCCTGCAAGTTTTGGGGTTGTGTAAGATTCCCATTTTATAAAGGGATAGTTAAAGTTACCCATGAATATGATATTGGGATGAATAGACAGTGTCTCCAGTAGGTCTGGGTATAAGCTGTGGGTGTCATACCTCATAGAGGTTGAACTATAGCTTGCAAAGATACGGTATGGGACTTTACCAATGGTAATTTGGAAGTAGAGAAGCTGAAGCACATCATCCTGTTTGACCAGTCATGAGGTATGTTTGTTTTGATGTAGTTCAAGTCACCTCTACCTTCAGTCCCTGTCTGTGCAGTTGCTGGTCTAAAATTGTTGAAAGCATTGTAGTCCTGCACTGCTGGGATACTCCACATAGATTTAAACCATGTCTCAATAACTGCACAGATGTCTGCATTTTCCAAGGTGAGGAGAGCATGGGGATAGTGGACTTTCTTGTTTTGGCTCCTGGCATTAAATAGTAGCACTTATTCCCTTGGGTTGAATTTGCTATGTTAGAAGGTTTGCAAGTTTGGCATTGCCTTAAAAATGCACTTGGAGGATGGTCAATGTTTTTAGCCAATATTAAAAGCATAGCATGGACAGGTACAGACCATCCTTGGTAAAGTAATGTGGTCTGATGACCATATCCTTCCATGCTCAGAAATATTATACCCACTTGGAATGACACTAGAAACTAAGCAAACTATTAAAGTCAGTCATCTTCTGTTTGTATTGTGGTGCTATCCTTAATGAAGATAGAATGCTGCTGCTGAATTCTAGGCTTATGGCAATGTGGGATACATAGTCAGAGAGCTCCATAATGTCTCTCTTTTCAAATAGTCCAGGGAGGTACATCTCAGGTCATTCACACCCTGCAATGGACTATGACTGAGTCATACTGATGGTCAAATGACCTGAGTGCTTGTGTCATCTGATGGATCCTGGCCCCTGCTAGGCAGTTGACCATGATTTTATCCCTGTTAAGCCTGCCGAGTGGGGCATCTGTGTGTCTGACAATGGACTTTCCTATGAGTAGAGTACTGGGTAGTGTGCAAACTTTGTTGTTCAGGCTTCATGGGGTGTGGCTTTATGTCTGTTAGGTGTTTTTTTCAGTAGAGTGCTTTTGGGTTTTTTAGGATAATTTTTTGCAGGTGGAATGTCTAAGAGGTATTTGTGGTTGAGGAAGATTGCTTTTAAGTGCCTCAGCATATATTGGTGTATGTGTCAGGTGCATACTATGTCTGGTGGGTGTAGTGTGTTTGTTACTAACAACCTGATTGTTATTTTGAGTGCTTTTATGTGAGATCCTCGCCTCCGGTGACATTGTGTAATTACATCTCTTGTATACTGTCAGTTTTCCTAAGGATTAGTTGGTTGTTGGTGAACATAAGATAATTGCTATATTGCTGCAGCATGCCAACATCCACCAGACTGCCGATGAAGAAACTGGGACAGTGCATATCCATGATGGCAGGTCCTTTTTAAGTGAAATACAAGGGTATGGTGCAAGAAGGGTTAACTTTAGCTTAAAGTTGGATGCATTTGAGGCTAGAAACAAAAACTAGGCTATGTAAAACAAGATTCATGGGGAAGTGTTCCTCCTAAATACAAACCAGTTGCTCTTTTGGAAACTGATTTACTGGGAACAGTTGCAAATGTAGTTATATCAAAAAATTTGGTTTCCAGGTGAATCCGACAAATTTATAGAGGCACCAAAACCTGAGTAAACTAATAAAATAGCCCTCATCCAATAAAACAGCATCACTTTAAGCTTTTCTGTGTGATTTCCAGCTCGGACAGACAAGGCAACTTCCTATTGCTTCAAGAAAAACAGTACCACATCTTCTTAATTTAAAATTTCACAGTAGTTAGCCAAAAGTGAAAAACTAATAGAAACAGTTCAAACTACTAGCTACAACAACACTTATAATGTGATTACAGGCCAGCAAAGATGGACACACACTTCACGTAAATTTCAAAGCAAGCAAACCAACAGCAAGGTCTATGAAGAGCAAAAAGCACTTTACTGTTAAAATGATGAAAAATGTAATAACTAATTCCAAGCTACATTGGCAGTGCACTTAAATAACTTGGAGAAATGCAAAATTTCAGATTGGAGTACTTATCTTAGCCTGAGTGACACTAGATGCAGGGATAACATTTTATGTCTGTTTAAATATGAAAACAATTCATCTTGTCAAGCAGAAATGCTGCTTTACCAGCTTTAAGTGCACATTTTAGGTACACACCATCTGGAAGAGCTGCCTAAGTAACAGGGAGGGTAAGTATGTTACTGTTGCCTGGATACATGCTGAGATCCCTGAAATGTGCAGCATCACCATTGTCCATGGTTACTGACTTGAGGTTAGGGGTGTTGCTCAGATTCATGTCTTTTTCCCATACACACAGCAAACACTGAGAACAGTATCATCATTAGGGGAATGCGGTGGTGTAGGTTTGCTGGCGGGGCAAAATGACCCACAGTTGAGTGATCTGTTTAACATGGTATTTATGTGAGAGTCTGACTTATAAGCATTCCTTTCCCAGATGAATATGCACCTTTTACAGTGGTCAGTTATGTATGTAGGCCCCACTCACAGAGACCAAAGACTACAATAGATTTTAAGGTACTTGGAGTTCCGTGTCCCTTCATCTGGTCTACTTGATAAGAGGCCCTGTAATTCATATCAAATTCCTGGCATTTATAATGATAGTCTCTAGGAAGTTGGGCAACAACATTTTTTATGGAATTTTGCTCTGTACTGTGTGTGCCTTCAGCTGCCTAGTTGCTGTGGATAACAACCCTAAGGTTAGGTGACTGTGTTAAAGTCTGATGAAAGCAGACTTACGGGCTTTATGCAGTTTTTGCTGTAGTTAGACAGCAGCTAACAGTGTTTATTGAGGAACTAATATCACTGTTGCTGCACATGTTGTTGCAAGGTGGTCTTCATGAGTACTTGTGTACTTACGTATGAATGTATAACATGCTTGCGAGGGATGCTCTCTTTGGCATATGAGTACTTCAGTGAAAACTTTGCCTGCAGTTTGGAAAGATGCAGATAATATCTGTAGCAACTACTGCCAGGTTTGTGCTGAGGTCCATGCAACTGCTGGGTAACTTCGCTGTAATGGAAATATAAATATAGTTTATTGGGCTGATATTCTTTTTTCTGGAAGTAGCAACTACACCCTTTACTTCCTTACTCTTTGGTTTTTGGTTCATGAGGGATTTATTTTTTGATTTATCAGTACAGGCCTTTGTGAGCACTTACATTTCATGTTTCTGCACAGAGAATACCCTCCAAAACTGCATGAATAAACAAATGATTATATTATACCATCAAGTGCATAACTCAAACTTGTGTAACTTTGTAAAGCTTGTGTAACACATGGGGGGGAGACTCTAAAGGCACTAATCGACAACAGATGGAAGCAAAAATGCATTGCATTAAAAGTGATTTTCATTTTTTGTGGTAATAAGGGTTTAATATTTTTCTTGGTTCCAACATATTCTCAGCAGTAATATTACAACCATATTTTTCATGTTAAAGAATGTGAATGGATGTCATGATAACAAGTGGATCAGATACAGCCTGTATTTATCTTCAGTTGTATATTAGAAGGAGACTCATGCTAAGAGCTCATATGGTAAAGTGAAGGGTTTCAGTTTACTGTGGCATTTTCCTGGGAGTGCTCATAAAGTAGGGGTAGATGTTTTGCTCTCTGCTACATGTCAATGGATGCAAGAACATGAGGTCTCAAATAAAAGGGAAAAGTAATAGTGTGAGGCTGCCTAAATAGAACCAGGAGTTCAGCTGATAGCATATATGGGCCAGGCATATACCAACACTTTTTGTACTATGTCCATTAAAAGGGGCTGATATGGATAGCTCTACTAATTCTAACTGAAGTCTGACATGGAATTGTGATTTATATCTGAGATTAGAAAACTCTTCAGAATTCGACAGAGCCCACTGGGTCATAGCACAGGAAGAATTAGAGGAATTTTTCAATTAAACTTGTATGCTTGACCCTTGGTGGAATATCTGCTCCACTAAGAAGTAGCATACATGTGAATGTCTTCAGCTTGCTAACCAGACTGGATTTTTACCATAGCTTTTCCAGAAGCCTGAGAAAGTTAATATTCTTACCAGATGTTTGTAATTACTCTACAGTATCTCTTAAGCTTCACATGATGCATTTGCTACATTGTGATCATTCTTGGTTTGTGACAGCCTCTAGCCTTTCAAACCATTGAGGAATGTCTTGTTGAGCAAATCCAGCTTAACATATTTCAATAGGGTCTTGAACTTAGTACATTCAAGCTCCATGTCACCAGCCTCTCTTGGGATACTGTCAAGGTCTTCTTATAAGTATATGTTCTTGTCATTCCATACAGAATCTTCTACAAGATATTTTCACAAGATCCTCAGCGATAATTTTGTTCTCTCAGATTTGAATATCTGATTTCCCATCTGAAGAATTCAACTTGCCACCAAGTCATAACCTGGTGACATCAATGTCCCTTTCTTCACGCATGCTTCAAGAGAATAGACAACATACCTCATAGCCTTCTACACAAAATCCAGGAAAACCTAACTAACCCCCTATCAGTGACATTAAACAAAGTGCCACCATGTGGATATTCTCTGGCATTTTATGACAGGCAGTTGTGATCCCAGTTCACACAAAAGAGGGTGTGTACAAATTAAAACCAAACAAATTCTGACCAATCTGCCTGACCAGTATTCTAAATAAAATCATGGAGACAGTAAAAATGGAGCTTATCCAAAATGACATAGAGGGCCTATGCAAGTTAGATACAAAAGAGTATAAGTTTGGAAAGTGAAGATATTGCCTTTGGAATCTTGTGATATTCTTTGAAGAGGTAAAATCAGCACTTCATAAAGGCAGTGTATACTTTATATTTTGAACTTAGCAATACTTTTGAGACTTTTCTTCATAAGGTTTCAGTTAACAAGTTAAAAGCATTGGATGACAATCCATGTTTAACTTAATGGGTAAAACACTTGTAAGGGAAATGGCCTATGTATAACTAAATGTGGTGATGACTGCAAAGTGGGCAACATAATCAAACAAATTTAAAAAAAGGTTGCCAGAAGGGGCTATTAAAAGGTATAGCCAGAGCAGTATTAATGACCTTAACATTAATAAACATAGCATCAGGAGACTTGGCAAAAAATGACATAAACTGTAATTAAACAATAACAATGAAATCATAAAAATAATGCAGTTATCAAAGATCTAATGATAATGACAGAATACAGTGAACTCTTCAAATAGTGTGTGTTTACCAAATTCAGAAAACCATATTCTGCAGCCCATCTAATTGTAAAGGATATATCTAGTCACTCCAGAATTCTACCTAGATGATCTGACAAAAAGATGAATGCAGTGCCGCATTTTCCATCCTCAGGACAACCCACATGAAATAACTAGAAAGGGTCTAATAATGCCTTTCTAGAAGAATTGTAGGACTTGAAAACTTGAACTATTCAGTCATATCTATCATACGAATCATAGTAAATTTAAGCTACTGAGTCTTGGGACCATAATGCAATACCCGTCCCCACCCTAGACTGTACCTTCACTCTCAAGGAATTTTAGGCTAGTCAATCCAGAGGTGAATTTATAAATACCCATCCAATTATACCTGCCCTGTCTGAAGGAAAATAGTGTATCACACTGCTTCATCTGCAGGGGAGTCTTTTTCAGAGGGAAGGGAGATACTGAATAATGATTCGATTGCTCCACCTTGTTTTACTGAGCTGCTGAAGCAGGTTTAGGTGCCTTGTTCTAGTATTTGTGAGACTGTCTGATGTGTGAAGGTACAAGAGTTCCTGGTCTACTGTATCCAAGTTTACTCTGTAGGCAAGGCATAGGTATCCCCTGAGGAGCGTGTAAGACACAGAAAAGAGGGATAGGGCTTCTAGTTTGTTCTGGTAGCTTAGGAATTTTAAGTCTTTGATCTTCATTGATCTTCATTGTTAGGAACTTCTGGGATCTTCCCAACTGTTTGATATGTCTGGTGAGGTACAATTCCAGAGGTATTTTTCTTAACTAGTACAAAAGTAAAGTAATTACCATTGGTACTAATGCCACACTATTTTCTATTACATTTGTTCCTCCTTCATCCTACTGAAACAGTTATAGTGACACCATCTTTACATGTAAACATCTGGTCATCTATTTAAACCCCCCTCTCTCTGGCTCAGTCCATAATCATACTACCCTCTTAAGAGCAAATTCAACTATTTGTTTCCTGCTTATACAAAAGTGTGTCATATCTTATCCCTTTAAGTCCATGAGACAATTTGGAAAAAAAATGCTTTGCCAAAATTGAATATGGACTACTCTTAATCTAATACTCCTATGTCTAAAATTATAAAGGCCTTCATATCCTTAGCAACCATATATGTAGGATCAATTTGCTGTCACAAAATGTGAACACCCCTGTACAGCCCTTTCACAAAGTAACTGCCTTCCAACTAAGGAAAAAGTAGACATTCTTCTGCCATATTTGATTTGCAAAAATGTCTCACAAAACATCTGCCCTAAGCTAGCCTCCACAGTTCATTCCTTAACTACTCTATAAAATCCACAATCCCAAACCAGCTATGCCAGCTTCTGCATAGACCACAAAATATCTTGGTTTTAAGCAATTGTGCATTTTCTGATCTTGCTCACAAGACTCTCAAATGAAACTTCTTTTTGAAATTAAAAAAAGCTGATGTAGACTTAAAGCTATACTAAAAGATAGATCTGTCTCCTCATGTTTCACACCATCCACAACTACTTGAGTTCCCATCCTGATCAATTTATTCACATTAAGTTTTTCACCACAGTTAAATACTGATAACATTTTCTTTTCTGCTAGCATTCCCGAAATTACCACCATTTACCTCTTACAGCAGATGATGACTTAATCTCATATCTCAGCTTCAACTTTTAACAACCTCCTCTGAGCACAGATTTTACAGAGTAACCAGCCTGTAGCACCACTTAAAGTTTTTGCCATGTACATTGATGTTGTCAAGTGCAGTCCCATCAGACTGCTCATAATAAAGACAATGTAATATAAAGATGGACGTACTGCATCCCAGCATGTCGACCTAATGAGCTGCCATCTAAAGTTCCTAAAATTCTCATGGTAGCACTTGTTCATATGTCCTCCCTAGGTTAGATGTTCGGTATTTCATGAAGGCTACAGTTCTGGGATGAGATACGTATTTATGTCTGTAAGTTACCTTGTCTTCGTTATGTACATTTCTGTTAAAGTATGCTTGGAAAAAAGAAGGTGAAACAACTCTGAATGATTCAGATGGAATGTACTGCAAACGGTTATACTATGCACAATTTTATACTTCTGGCAACCTGCTAGCATCTTTCACAGATAATTACTAGGATACCTGGTCTTGGAGGTCATTTTAAGCTTAGCCATTTTTTCCTTCTAAGGTGATAATCAAACCTTGTACCTTGTGTGTTAAATACCTTAACCAGTATGCCAACCTCAAACTCATTTTGTTTTATAATTCTTCACAGGTACTCATTACTAAGTGTGCTTGTCTAATGCACTCCTTTGCAATCATGTTACATCTATATAACACTGTAGTCTACAAACTCTGTAACCTTGTATAATGCAAACTGTTTGTTTCATCCTACTGTATATATGTTTTCTGCATATATTGTGTCACCTTGTATTCTATATATAATTGTGTACTAATAGTCTGCCTACATGGGCCTTTTCTGGATGAATCCAGTACTACTATCAACAAGCAAATAAATGAAAAAATAAATATGTTTGTTGATGTGTGTACACCTATTATATACATTTTGTTCTCATTGAAATTCATTACATGGTAGACCTACCTTGAATATCAGGGTATGCCATCATACACAGCAGTGACCAGTCCAGGGAGTCTGTTGTAGTCTCCACTGAAGCCAGGAAGAATTCAATCACTATAGCAAGCAAACCTTCATCATCAAAGGACAAACCATTATTCTGCTTCTGTGATAATTAAGAAAGTAGCATAAAGTTTGCATCAGATATACAGAATGGCAACATTTAAAATACTAAATTCCACTTTCCTTAACAAAAATTGTGGTATCACTTGCAAAGTGTGTGATGTCACTGCTGTACTCTATGACAGGTTGCAGTGCAGGGAACAGACAATATGAGTCAGTAATTTTAATTATTAACTCATAAACTTTTTGTTAATATTTGTATAAATGGTTTGCCAAATAGCTGCAAGCAAAAGATGCTCATTCATTTGAGCCAAAACATATCATTGCCTGGACTGCTTTGTGTCTTAGGAGAAGGCATGGGGACACCTTTGCTATCTACAAGATTAAAGTCATGCTGTTTCTATTTATAATATTACTTATAATATTATCTCTAAAGCAAAAAATCAATAGATGTATATGCATCATAAAGAAAGACTAACGTTTGAAAACATTGTGACAGAGTTTTATAGTTAAGGTATGAGATATATGCAAATTAAAGAGTGTAAACTATTTGCCAGTGATTAGCAAATAATTAGATAAATAAATAAATATATTAGCCAACCCACAAAGAAAGTTTACCCCTTGTAAGTGACAGATAATCTGGATCATTTTGTGAATAATTGCCCAAATAATGTATGCCACTGAGCATTCTTCTAAAACAAGGCAATTGAAATATACAGGGAAGTAAGCTTAGTCTTTGGACATTTATACATCTACTTTTGAAGTTTTCTAGCTGTCATTCTTTACAATTACAAAACATAAATTATGCTAGATCTCAGCAAACCTTATTCATTGCATCTAAGTAGCAGTCAATGTAATCCCTTGGCTCATCCGGTTTCATTGTCATTCTGTGTTCTTCTATTATCTCTTTCAGAAAGGTGCGAAGTTTGGATATAATCGTAAAATTCTCTGAGATGGCAGAGGAAAATATCGGATGACAGGAAAAGCACGATAAAGCTTTTAAAGTAAATTATATTAATATATAATTAATATCAATACATTCTAAATCATAGACAAAGGCACAAAATTAGTGTAAACTGTAAATATATTTTTAATATGATAGCAATTTACTACTGTACAGACATTTATGTGTTTTCCCGTGTAAGATCTATGAGACAAATCTCAAGATGTTCAGTTGGAAAAGTATTCACTCAGACAATGTAATGCACTGCAGAGAAATTTTTTGCTCAAAAACATTTTTATTGATCTCCATTTATTCTCCAGTAATCCAGAATCTCAATCACTGAAATCAGGTGAACTGTAGAAAACCTGCAGAATACTCCCAGGTGCCTTTATAATCCCTATTTTATCCATAATTCCTAATGGCTGATGCTCGCAGTCAAACATTTATGGGGACTATAATATAGAATTTCAGCTGCACCTTCTATTTTCTACAAATTCTTCCATAATAGTCATCTTCCATTCTTTGACAATGAACTGATCTATTCCTGTTAGATGACTCGTTAGATTCTCATCCTATAGTCACACTTGAATTGACTTTATAGAAAGCAAAGAAACATGCCCATGACTTTTTACTTTTTAGGTATTTATGGGTACAGTCAGGCCAATAAAGCCAAACCCCATTTGTTGTAGATATGCCATGATTCTGCGTTTTATTGACCTCATCAGTACAACAAATGTGGAATGTCTGGGTATATTTTAGAAGCACAGAGCTAAAAAACAATCCTGATTTCCATAAATATTAGGGTGCCAGAAAATATTCCAAATAACATACAATATAAAGGGTAAAAAAGTCACAATGGCAAGCTATTCTGTAGAAACTAGAAAAAAAACAGCAAACTTGGGGTCTCCAGTGAGTAATACTTTAATCTTCCTGTAGTTGAGGCCCATGGGATATAGGGAAATGACCCCTTAAGGATATAGCAGTATTTCAGCTACATGGCTTCTGAATGCCCATAACATTTTTACTTCTTAAGTATTTATGGATATATTGAAGCCAATAAAGCCAAACCCAACCAGCTTTATCCTTGCCTGTATGGAAGGAGAAGATGTTTTGGTTTATCCTTTTCTGTCAAACTGCAAAGAGATCCGCTGTATTGTACTGAAGACTTTGTAAATACATTCATTTATTTAGCCAATTATTCTACCAGTATATTATCGATAAGGGAATGTTGTATTTGAAAGTAAATAAATATTACTTTTGATTTGGACTGTGAAAAACCTACTGAGAAAGATCCTAAATAGACTGAATTATCTGGTATAAACTGTATTTTCCTTTTTTTATGAACTTTATGTATTGCAAATAAACATGGGTTTCAAGGAGTCTACAGTTGGATCAATTGACTCCCTTGTTATGTGCACACACACACACACACACACACACACACACACACTCACACACACACACACACACACACACACACACACACACACACACACACACACTTGTATGAAAACACTCCATGTAAGAGACCAGCTAAAACGTCTCTTACACGGACTGGGCGTGGATATGCTAAATACCTCACTTGCAGCCAAAAGGCATGCAAATGAGGTAGAGTAGCGATCCATGAAGCAGAAAGCAGCCCGTGTAAGAGCCGTTTTAGCTGCAGAAATGTACTCAGTTGACAACTGAGTACGTTTCAGCAAAAATCACAATGGAGCCATGTCAGCTCCAAATAAAGGGTGCATATGTGTCAGGCAGCATGCCAATGGTCAAATATGTGGCCAGTGGCAAGGTACCCCGATGCAAATATGAAAAATAATTCTTTTTTTTTTTCAGCGATCGCAGATGTTTAAACGCAGGACAGCCCCGCGCAAACGGGTTGCACTGTATAAAACATAAAAATGAAGGTTATAAACCCACAAATGTGGGTTTTATGCAATACATGGATTTACAATACAGGGACCAGCAGACCAAAAACAACATGGCCACTGTTTAGTGGTTGCTAAGCGGGGAAGCTGAGTCTAAGATATGTAACTAAGCATTAGTAGGCAATCTGATGTAAATGAGTGTTAGGATACTGAATTCCACTGTCACATAGCAAATGAGCACATTCTGAGTAGTGTAAGAGATACATATGGGGGAGGAATAGAGTAGGAGATAGGTGACATCACGGGGGGGATGGTAGAAAGAAATGCAGTTCATTAGAGGTCAGTGTTACATGACAGATGTCAGACACATATCATGGAAAGAGGAGTGCCACAAGATAAGCATGGGAAAGTCAAGAAATGGAAGGTGTACACTGTTGCTTACACCAAAATTTCTTGTTGGGCATGCATGCACATGTGTGTTTTCAAACCCAAGGGGCCCAAATAAATGAAAAGATAAATATGTTTGTTGATGTGTGTACACCTAGTATATACATTTTGTTCTCATTGAAATTCATTACATGGTAGACCTACCTTGAATATCAGGGTATGCCATCATACACAGCAGTAACCAGTCCAGGGAGGCTGCTGTACTCTCCACTGCAGCCAGGAATAATTCAATCACTATAGCAAGCAAACCTTCATCATCAAAGGACAAACCATTATTCTGCTTCTGTGATAATTAAGAAAGTAGCATAAAGTTTGCATCAGATATACAGAATGGCAACATTTAAAATACTAAATTCCACTTTCCTTAACAAAAATTGTGGTATCACTTGCAAAGTGTGTGATGTCACTGCTGTACTCTATGACAGGTTGCAGTGCAGGGAACAGACAATATGAGTCAGTAATTTTAATTATTAACTCATAAACTTTTTGTTAATATTTGTATAAATGGTTTGCCAAATAGCTGCAAGCAAAAGATGCTCATTCATTTGAGCCAAAACATATCATTGCCTGGACTGCTTTGTGTCTTAGGAGAAGGCATGGGGACACCTTTGCTATCTACAAGATTAAAGTCATGCTGTTTCTATTTATAATATTACTTATAATATTATCTCTAAAGCAAAAAATCAATAGATGTATATGCATCATAAAGAAAGACTAACGTTTGAAAACATTGTGACAGAGTTTTATAGTTAAAGTATGAGATATATGCAAATTAAAGAGTGTAAACTATTTGCCAGTGATTAGCAAATAATTAGATAAATAAATATATTAGCCAACCCACAAAGAAAGTTTACCCCTTGTAAGTGACAGATAATCTGGATCATTTTGTGAATAATTGCCCAAATAATGTATGCCACTGAGCATTCTTCTAAAACAAGGCAATTGAAATATACAGGGAAGTAAGCTTAGTCTTTGGACATTTATACATCTACTTTTGAAGTTTTCTAGCTGTCATTCTTTACAATTACAAAACATAAATTATGCTAGATCTCAGCAAACCTTATTCATTGCATCTAAGTAGCAGTCAATGTAATCCCTTGGCTCATCCGGTTTCATTGTCATTCTGTGTTCTTCTATTATCTCTTTCAGAAAGGTGCGAAGTTTGGATATAATCGTAAAAATTCTCTGAGATGGCAGAGGAAAATATCGGATGACAGGAAAAGCACGATAAAGCTTTTAAAGTAAATTATATTAATATATAATTAATATCAATACATTCTAAATTATAGACAAAGGCAAAAAATTAGTGTAAACTGTAAATATATTTTTAATATGATAGCAATTTACTACTGTACAGACATTTATGTGTTTTCCTGTGTAAGATCTATGAGACAAATCTCAAGATGTTCAGTTGGAAAAGTATTCACTCAGACAATGTAATGCACTGCAGAGAAATTTTTTGCCCAAAAACATTTTTATTGATCTCCATTTATTCTCCAGTAATCCAGAATCTCAATCACTGAAATCAGGTGAACTGTAGAAAACCTGCAGAATACTCCCAGGTGCCTTTATAATCCCTATTTTATCTATAATGCCTAATGGCTGATGCTCACAGTCAAACATTTATGGGGACTATAATATAGAATTTCAGCTGCACCTTCTATTTTCTACAAATTCTTCCATAATAGTCATCTTCCATTCTTCGACAATGAACTGATCTATTCCTGTTAGATTCTCATCCTATAGTCACACTTGAATTGACTTTATAGAAAGCAAAGAAACATGCCCATGACTTTACTTTTTAGGTATTTATGGGTACAGTCAGGCCAATAAAGCCAAACCCCATTTGTTGTAGATATGCCATGATTCTGCGTTTTATTGACCTCATCAGTACAACAAATGTGGAATGTCTGGGTATATTTTAGAAGCACAGAGCTAAAAAACAATCCTGATTTCCATAAATATTAGGGTGCCAGAAAATATTCCAAATAACATACAATATAAAGGGTAAAAAAGTCACAATGGCAAGCTATTCTGTAGAAACTAGAAAAAACAGCAAACCTGGGGTCTCCATTGAGTAATACCTTAATCTTCCTGTAGTTGAGGCCCATGGGATATAGGGAAATGACCCCTTAAGGATATAGCAGTATTTCAGCTACATGGCTTCTGAATGCCTATAACATTTTTACTTCTTAAGTATTTATGGATATATTCAAGCCAATAAAGCCAAACACAACCAGCTTTATCCTTGCCTGTATGGAAGGAGAAGATGTTTTGGTTTATCCTTTTCTGTCAAACTGCAAAGAGATCCGCTGTATTGTACTGAAGACTTTGTAAATACATTCATTTATTTAGCCAATTATTCTATCAGTATATTATCGATAAGGGAATGTTGTATTTGAAAGTAAATAAATATTACTTTTGATTTGGACTGTGAAAAACCTACTGAGAAAGATCCTAAATAGACTGAATTATCTGGTATAAACTGTATTTTCCTTTTTTTATGAACTTTATGTATTGCAAATAAACATGGGTTTCAAGGAGTCTACAGTTGGATCAATTGACTTCCTTGTTATGTGCACACACACACACACACACACACACACACACACACACACACACACACACACACACACACACACACACACACACACACACACACTTGTATGAAAACACTCCGTGTAAGAGACCAGCTAAAACGTCTCTTACATGGATTGGGCGTGGATATGCTAAATACCTCACTTGCAGCCAAAAGGCATGCAAATGAGGTAGAGTAGCGATCCACGAAGCAGAAAGCAGCCCGTGTAAGAGCCATTTTAGCTGCAGAAATGTACTCAGTTGACAACTGAGTACGTTTCAGCAAAAATCACAATGGAGCAATGTCAGCTCCAAATAAAGGGTGCATGTGTGTCAGGCAGCATGCCAATGGCCAAATATGTGGCCAGTGACAAGGTACCCCGATGCAAATATGAGAAATAATTATTATTTTTTTCAGCGATCGCCTATGTTTAAACGCAGCGCAGCCCCGCGCAAATGGGTTGCACTGTATAAAACATGAAAATGAAGGTTATAAACCCACAAATGTGGGTTTTATGCAATACATGGATTTACAATACAGGGACCAGCAGACCAAAAACAACATGGCCACCGTTTATTGGTTGCTAAGCGGGGAAGCTGAGTCTAAGATATGTAACTAAGCATTAATAGGCAATCTGATGTAAATGAGTGTTAGGATACTGAATTCCACTGTCACATAGCAAATGAGCACATTCTGAGTAGTGTAAGAGATACATATGGGGGAGGAATAGAGTAGGAGATAGGTGACATCACAGGGGGGGAATGGTAGAAAGAAATGCAGTTCATTGGAGGTCAGTGTTACATGACAGATGTCAGACACATATCATGGAAAGAGGAGTGCCACAAGATAAGCATGGGAAAGTCAAGAAATGGAAGGTGTACACTGTTGCTTACACCAAAATTTCTTGTTGGGCATGCATGCACACGTGTGCATGCCATGAGTTGCGGGTAGGGCAGTGTGCACGCGTGTAAGGCAGACTGAGCATGTGGGAGCGTGTTGGCAGACTTCTAAGACTGTTTGCGCTAGTGTGCACGCGTGTAAGGCAGACTGAGCATGTGGGAGCCTGTTGGCAGACTTGTAACACTGTTTGCGCTGGTGTGCGCGCGTTTTAACCCGAATAAGCAGATTCTGAACCGTGTAAGCATGTGTGCGCACGTGTAAGCCACTGTGAGCGTGTTTCTGCTGGTATGCGTTGCTCCCTCCTGAGGAAACAGAAAGGAAAAAGGAAGCAACAGAATTAGTAGGAAGCTAGCAGGGAATACTGCTGGAGCTAGCAGGTGAAAACAATTAGAAGCAGGCAATTACACAGGCAGAATAGTAGCTCAGCCAAGCACTTAAAACTCTGTAAACAGCAGTGCAGGATGTTTCTCTCAAGAGACACTGCAAGACATGAGTACACTATTAGAAGTGAAAACTGAAAAAGCTGAACTCAGAGCAGAAATGCTAGGGGCTGCCATAGCTGTCATAAGGAGACATAGGCGACTTGCTGAGGGTGGTGACAATGCAGATGGTGCCAGACAACCCACAGTGAGGAGACGGAGAAGAGTGTACAGGCCCAGGGTCACCTACCATGGGTTACATGAGCTGGAGATAGTAGAGTACTATAGAGTGGACAGAGACCTCCTGCAGCAAATTGTCGAGCTGTGCAGGCCACGCCTCACACACAGAACCAACAGAGGGAAACCCATCCCAGTGGAAACCAAGGTATGTGTTGGCCTAAGAATACTAGCAACAGGTACCTTCCAGAGATCAACTGGTGATATGATGGGGATATCACAGGCATCAGCCTCCAGGGTACTGCACCAGTTCCTGGATGCCATGTCAGCACATGTCGGTGATCATGTATATTTCCCCAATGCCCGTGAGGTATTGGCCAGCAATATGCGTCTCTTCCAGCAAATAGCAGAATACCCTGAGGTAGTGGGTGCAATAGACTGCACGCACATATGCATCAAAGCACCAGCCGGTGAGCGGGGTAGGGCCTACATTAACCACAAGGGCTTCCCCTCCATCAACTGCCAGGTCATGTGTGATGCCCAGTGCATAATAATGAATGTGTGTGCTGGCTGCCCTGGGAGCTACCATGATTCCCATATCTGGCATTTGACACAGCTGTACCAGACATTTGCCAATGGGGACATCCCAAACGGACACCTAGTGGGGGATGCAGGTTATGCACTGGAGCCGTGGCTGATGACACCCATCAGAAATGCACACACACCTGAACAGGAACGCCATAATGAGGCACACGCACAAACATGTAATGTAATAGAGCATGTGTTTGGGCTGCTCAAGTCACGGTTCCGGTGTCTGGACACATCTGGTGGAGCCTTGCAGTACTCACCAACTACATGTACCCAAATTGTCATGGTATGTGCTATGCTACATAATATGATCTTGCGAAAACAGCTGCAGCAGGACCAGCATAGGGCCAGGCCAAACAGCCCCCCACCATTGCCAAGGCCATCACAGGCAGAGCGTGACTCAGAGGAGGAACAACCTGAGCCTGCCCCAGTAGGCAGAAGGAGGCATGCCCAGTATGCCCTGGCCTTGGCAAAGAGGCAACGCATAGCACATACACTGGCTCAGAAGGAACCCTGGGAATGATACCACTCTCTGACTCACTCATATAATAACATGAATGCCTAAAATGACATAACCTGCTCTCAAACATGTACAAGGAGTGTAATATGTGCATCCGACAGAGGCAGCCCTGCAGCACCACCTGAGGCATGAATGCCATGTGTTAAATAATGTAACACCATGTAGTATATGCACACTTGAGTACCCTGACTAACATCCTACCCTCACCAAGCATGATGCCACAATATGATGATGGGATGATCAATTGCAATAATTGGCTGAAGTATTGCAGTAAGTCAAAAGGGATCCAATGTGTGCCAGCCTGGGATGACATGCTGAGCATGACATGATGCTCCACCTGCTAGGGGTGGCATGCACCTATCAGTCCAGGCCTCATGGATACTGGCAAAGGCTGTCGTTACCCACAGCGTGCCCTGAATAGGTAAGGCTCAAAACACAAACCCACCTCCATAGGTACCACAAGGGATAAGAACCTAGATATAATGCTACCCAATGCCAGAAGTCTAAACAGCAAGATGTGTGCAGTGTAAACTCACCCAGTATGGAGAATGTTGATATCTGTCCTGTAACAGAAAACTGGGTCAAGGCTCACAACAGCACCCTAACACTACCAGGTTACACCTCATACTGTGCTGTACAGAATCAAAACATGGAACAAGCTACAAAAGGAGGGTGACTAGCAATAATTGTCAAGGATAACCACACCCTCATGTTGGTACCACAACAAGAAGCAGCATGGACTAGCCATGGTCAAGTAACAGTGGCTAAAACTGCTTCCCAGTTTATAGCCTGCTACAGACTACTGTCCTAACACCAGGAACTGCACCTGGCCTATGTTGGAATACATGAATATATCAAGCCCCCCAAACCACATTATATTGGTTGACTGAAAATACCCGGACATAGACTGGGAGCATTATACTAGCTCCAGCACTGTAGGAGAAAAGTTCCTAGAATCCATAAACCAAAATGCCCAGGAACAACGTACCACTCCCACAAGAGGGGTAAGCATACTGGATGTGATAATAAGCAACATGGGTACTGGATGGCAAGATGAGAAGTGTATCCCTCACTGGTAAGACCAGACCATAGAGTAATCACACTGGATATACACATCCTGACCACAGTCCCTGGCCAGAAAACCACAGTGAAAAACATGTGTAAAGCATAAGTTGCACTCCTCCAAACTGATGTGGAATCCATTAAAGGCCCTGTGCAGGTGCAAAATATGGGCCACACCTCAGAACCTGTTATACAGGCATTCCATGAACACAGCCAGGAATGCTTGGATTATGCAATCACAAATAACAACAAGACACAATGCCATACACGCAGGCATCTGGCATGCTGGACTCCAGCCATTACCAAACCATGCAAGAGAATGAGGAAGCTACTACATGATAGAGCAAACAAAAAAGGGAAGTAATCACTGATCAGTAGTATGGCAATAAAATATGTCCACACATACAATCCACTAAGGCCAGCTACAACAAGTTGAATCTGTGAATCCTGAGGCAATGTTACACCTGACCCAAGTACACAGACAACCCTCAACTCCCCCCAAGAAATACAAATATATGTGAGAGATGCAACCATTTATCCAAACCGGAGGCTGAGCTCCCTCAACTCAGTACTGTCAAAACTAGTCAGGAGGAGAAGGAAACCACACACCACAAACCCAGTCCCACATAGACCTATCACAACTGCAAACCAAACACATAAACACAGAAAAACATTCCCAGAGGCCCTAATTACAAACACACCACACCAACAGAGGCCTCCAAAGCAGACCCCCAAGCAACCACAACCTCCAAATATAGCACATGCAACACATAGTACACAAAGCTGGTGTGCCAAACAGTCACAGGCCAGAAGGAGAAACAACATGCCTGATACAGTTGTAATAGGTGACTCCATAGTGAGACATGCTGCTGTCCCACTCACCAGACTGAACAAGGGAAAGGGTACAGTAAGCTGCCTGTAGGCTGCTACAATACGCCACATAACACAAGTATGCAGGTCACCCCAAAGCAAGTAGAAATATGATGCAGTCATTGTCCATGCTGGCGTGAATGACCTGAGATGTACCTCCCTGGACTACATGAAAAGAGACATAGATAAGCTCTCTGAGTATGTACTCCAGGCCGGTATGACACTGACCATTTGCAGCATCCTACCCTCACCAAGAATGATGCCACAGTACAAACACAGAATGATCAGCTTTAACAAGTGGCACAATTACTGCTGTCATTCCAAGAGGATCTAATGTCTGCCTGCTTGGGATGTCATGCTTGACAAGCCATGCTGCTGTTCCAGGGATGGCTTGCACCTGTTACCCCTAGGCATCTGGATATTGGATAAGGCTTTTGCCACCTCCATAGAGCCTTACGTAGGCAAGGCTGAAAAGACTAACCCACCACCCTAGAAAACATAAGTGGTAAGAAACATAAGGGTAATGCTGACCAATGCCAGACGTGTAAACCGCAATATGCATGCTCCTGAGGCCCTCCCCATTATGGAGAACATCGATGTCTGTGCAGTGACAGAAACCTGCTGCAAGCCTACTGACACCACACCAGCACTACCAGGTTATACCTCATATCATGCGTTATGACCCCAAAACCTGGACCAAAACATAAAAGGAGGGGGAGTATCCATATTCAGCACAGATACCCATACGTCCAGGTAACTGACAATGCACGAAGCATCGGAGACCACCCATGTGCACCTAACCGTAGGCAAAACTGCTGTACAGTCTGTAGCATGCTACAGACCACACTCTCAGGAACAGGAACCCCACCCAGCCGTCCTGAAGACACTGGACAGTATGAATGTCCCACCAAATACCAAACAAGGTACTCACAAATTACCACATAGGTGGTAAACCATTATGTATGGAAGGAGTAATCAGGGACCTAGGGACACAAGTGGACAGTAACCTGTTATGTGACACTCACATTGCCAATGTGGCTAGGAAGACTGTCTATATTGGACACCGTATCATGAAAGGATTCACATCTACGTCATTGTGCCCCTGTACTGTTCTCTTATCAGACCCATAATCTAGTACAATGCCTCATTTGGGATGTACCTTACCTGACACCTGCAGCAGTTAGAAAGACCTCAAAGGTACCTCACCAAGAGGATAAAGGGTCTCAAATATATGTCATATGCTGCCTGGCTGTAGACACCCCAGCTGAATGCAGTCACATACTGCCTATACAGAGGCATTGTATGTCTGTTGTACAAGGCCATGTCCAACACAGGAGTAATGGACATGCTCCACCCCAGAAAACTCAAAGCCATCGGAGCTGTGAGAGTGAGAGATGTCAACCTCAACACATAATGAAATAGGATGTGCTGGAGGGACAGATACATAACCCAGAGGCTCCCCACACCCTGGAACAGAATCCCACTCCATGTTAGGCAGAGACCCTCACTGACACTCTTCAACAGGAATCTTGCCAAGTGGATGGATGATCGTAGATGTACACTGGTGGTCTTCACTGTGTCACGTCCAGACAGAGGCACAGTAAAGTAAATCATAAATGGCCATAATATTCACATAGCAAGGGGTGGCAAAAGACACACACACTCTGGCTAGGCTTACAAATGCCCTAGGGTGGATAGCCTAGTATGAACCTATGAACCTATGAAGATACAAATTGTACAGGACACTAAGGATAATCCCAAGGCTTACTCAACTGATGGTAGGAACCATGTTGGGAATTCACAGATATGCTCTGAATCACACAAATATTACAAACAACATACCAAACACACACACATATTGCCAACATACAACCTGACAGGTGCAGTGCAAACCCCCTCCCCCAGAATGCAAAATATCTATCCCAGCAGACTGCTGGCCCCTGACATTGCAGATGCTGAGGTAACAGCCAGCATCTACAAAGCAAAACACACAGCAGCAATGGTATGAGATGGTGTCCTGGGCTGAGTCCAACATGGACTCCAAGAAGAATGGAATGCCAAATCACACTACTGCTCAATGTCAGCCTTACCACAGGATATGTACCCAAACAGCAGTGTACAACAACAGTGGTCCTTCTCAACAAAGGTGTTGTCTGAATGGATACTGCAAACTACCACCCCAGAATCCTGAGAAGCTTGGTCTGCACAGCTATGGAAAGGATCAGCATGTACCGCAGACATAAAGATATTGGGGACCTACTGACACTGGACCCTACCCAGTGTGGCTTTCTTAAGTGCAGATCCTGCCCCTAAACATGTTTGACTCATTTGAAACAGTCATTAAGGTCATTGATGAGGGTAATGTGGTCCACACAGTGTAGCTGGACCTTGCAAAGGCTTCCATACAATACCCTACGTGTTCATTATAGATATACTCACCAGCTTAAATATAAATCCCTATGTCAGTAGAGGGGTTGCAAACCAGACCAAGGACAGAACTGACATGGTCAGACATGCTGCAGCCATGTCAGACTACAAACCAGATATAACTGGCATCCCACAAGGCTTGGTCCTGGGACCTCCCTCATTTGGTATATATGTCCCATAGGTACAGGCCAACATGGAAGGACTGTGTCTGAACATGTATGCAGAGGACTACAAACTGCCCACCATATCTGACCCTCCAGCTGACACAAGCATCCCACAAAAGGGCCACATAGAAACAGACAACTGGTGCCATAGCCATGTCAGCAAGCTAATTGCAGAAAAGTGTATAGTTAACCCCCATGGATATACAGTAAGTGCCCACCAATTACCACATAGGTGTTAACCCATTACGTACCTAACATGTAATGAGAGACCTGGGGACACAAGGTGATAGATATCCTGCATTGGACAAACATGTGGCTGTAGTGTTCACAGAAACATACCATATACCCACCTAATCATGAAGGTTGTCAGATCTAGATAAGGGGAGGTCATTGTGGCTCTGCAGTCATCCTTCATCAGCGTTACAATTGACTACAATAGCCCCTGTGGGATGTACCTCAGCAGACACCTCCATCAACTGTAAAGTCCCCAACAGTACCTCACCAGGAGTATCAAAGAGCTTGAACAGATGCCATGTGTTGCCTGATTAAACAAACTGCAGCTCCACACACTGCCATACTGCCCACCCAGAGGCAAGCTGTGCCTGATGTATAAAGCCATGTCCAAGCTGGAATCAATGAACATGCTGCACCTTGTACAATCTGAATGGCAGTGAGCTATGCACATGAGAGACCTGAACCCCAGCACTGACATACATAGGACAAGCTGTACTGCATGATCCATAACACAGAAGCCACCCCACTCATGAGTAAACTCCCAGTACAGGTTATCCATAGAGTCACTCATCGATTCTCCTCAAGAGGAATCGTGATGAGTGGATGGGAGATGGTAGGTTTACCCTGGGTATCACTGTTATATCACAGGTAGACGGAGGCACAGTATACTAACCATGACATATGTCATGGCAAACTCCACTTACAATGTGTGTCGAAGGACAAACACACTCTCCGACTAGCATTAGAAATGGCCTAGGGCACATCGCTACTGTTTGCCAATGTACACCTATGTTGTAGAATACACTACTAATGTTGGACAAGCCTGGTATAAGTAGTTCATATCTGAACATAATGCAACATGGTCAGATGTGCACAACTGGCCCCTAACCAGGCTGTTGTGCTCACTATGGAAATGTAAAGCAGTGATAGGACTAAAGCCCAGGATACTGTCCACCACAGTGAAAGTACTGAACCAGTACACTATACGGTACTACAGTGTTAGGTCAGTATGAAAGGATGTTGACAACTGTATGCAAAGTATCCCATGCAAACCCTGCAGGCACAGTATAATCCCTGTTGTGTTCACACACAAATCAGTTGGACAGTAACTACACAACATGACACACAACACACAACCATAAATGGGAGATATTGTTGAAGTTCACACTCATCCACAAATGTGGTGGGCTGCAGAGTTCAACATATGGAAAGCACACACTGGGCATGCTCGCACACTTTGATAAATGAGACATATGTCAGACAACATGCCATGGGAAGGCTGAACTGGGCATGCTCACACACTTAGGCCAAATCTCAGTTTAGCAGTTGGCCACACATATCTGGTATTTGTATGTGTTATTCCAGGAACCAACCACATTACAGCAATCTGCCCAGTGCACACAGTTAAATGACTACAGAGACATACGTGATATAGTGGATCCCTCCCATATGCAAACATCTTCCACAGATACACAAGTTGTTCATACAAACAGGGAATGCTATGGCAATAAAGACCTGCAAACAGTCTATCAGCAACAAATAATGTGCATCTGACAATTAAACATATGGGTGTAGAGGTCAACACTAGGCTGTTTGCCCTAGGGAATGACAGCTTAGCCAGAGTGTGCTTGGCGTCTGCCTCCCCAGTACAGTAGGCTACTGTGTCACTGTAAAGTAGGTCACATAAGGCACCGTGTGAGGCTAGTGTGCTGTGCCTCTGTCAAGCAGGGACACAGTGGAGATCCCAGGGTTTGAATGTGCTAAGCCACATCCATGTTGTTGGTGTGTGCTGGAAGAGGGTTTCTGAGGACCTCTAACAGTAAGTGGGCATCAATAACAGACTGAGGAGAGCCTTATCTGCATTGTCTGGACAATTTCACTGTCAACACTGTGTCGTGATGATTATGAGGGATTGAAGTGTTGTGCCGGTACTGTTCAGAGATGTCCTCCCTCTGTGGGCTACTGCTCTGCAATGTATTAGCTCACTCTGTCTGTTGGACAGCTCATATATGGCTGGTGTACACCTGACAGGTGTCCTGTTGTGGAGCAGTCATGGGTATATTTGGGATAGCATGATCAATGCAAACCTTCCACATGCTCATAGAATGCAATTGTCAAGGATTATGCATAGTGGCCTGTATACTCCCCCAGCATGGGTCCTTTGAAGTCTTCCACCCCAGTCTTCACAAGTGTAAAGTCTGCTTGTGATAAATACAGTTTGTTTGCAGTGACAACCTTGCCTGGGGTGGGGATGGGATATGGATGTCCAGGGAAAGGTGGGTATGGTCAGATATCAACAATGGTGGTCTACCTCTGGTGTGGAACAGTTAGTACCCATGTTGCAGATGGTCAGGTGCAATATGTATTCCCCCTTGTGGCTGTGGTGAGTGGTTCTGCCATAGCACATGGACTCACAAATTGTAGTGGCTGTAGGGTAATGTTGTAGAGGCCTGAGTAGTTCCCACACACAATATGCCTGTACCTGACGTTAACAACTGGAATGGTGTATGTGAACACCTGCATATCCTGGCACTGTTCCCAGGGAAGCAAAGTGTGTGTCCTGGATGTGGGAGGGGTGGTCTGGATTGGTTGTGTTGTGTGTTACAGGTCCTGTGGTCACGAAGCATGGTATAGAACATAACCTGCCAGTGCGATGTGCATATCTGACCCTGAAGTAGGTGGCTGCAAATGCATATATATGCTATCCCCCACCTGACAGGTAGTACTAGATGTACATACCTCTGTAGAAATAATGATGTCAGCACCCTATAAATACTGCAGGTGCAGAACAGATGCCCAGTAATTCGAATAGTGCGCTCTGCTAATGTGTCTCCCTCAAGTGTCATAATATAGTTAGGTAGGGGTTTGAATCCTGCAAATGCTTAGTGCGTGTGGGTGAGCGGGGTTGTTGTGTGTGCAAGTCTGTGTGAGGGAAATGTCCCTTTTGGCAACTGGGAAAACACACTACAGGATGCACATTCCTCTTTCTAAACACTGATGATGTCAGCACCCTATAAGTACAGCAGGAGAAGGGAAACTTTCCAGTAATGCAAATAGCGTGCTCTGCTAATGTGTCTGTCTTGAGTGTCATAACATAGTTAGGTAGGAGTTTGAATCCTGCAAATGCCCAATGTGTGTGGAGGGGGGTTAGTGTGTGGGCAAGTCTGTATGAAAGAAATGCCCCTTTTGGCAACTAGGAGAACACACTACAGGATGCACATTCCCCTTTCTAAACACTGATGATGTCAGCACCCTATAAGTACAGCAGGAGAAGAAAAGCCTCCCAGTAATGCGAATAGCACACTCTGCTAATGCATCCATCTTGAGTGTCATAACATAGTTAGGTAGGGGTTTGAATCCTACAAATGCTCAGTGTGCATGCAGCGGGGTTAGTGTGTGTACAATTCTGTATGAAAGAAATGTCCCTTTTGGCAACTAGGAGAACACACTACATGATGCACATTACCCTTTCCAAACACTGATGATGTCAGCACCCTATAAGTACAGCCGGAGAAGGAAAACCTCCCAGTAATTTGAATAGCGTGCTCCGCTAATGCGTTTCTCTCAAGTGTCATAACATAGTTAGGTAGGGGTATGAATCCTGCAAGTGTGTGTGTGTGTGTGGGGGGTAGTAGGGTGTGTGTAATTGCAAGTGTGAGAGAACAGTTCCTTTTGGCAACTACTGCAATACACCAGATGCTGCATATTCCCCCAGTAAACACAGGTGATGTCACCACACTATAAGTACAGCCAAACAGGGCAAATCGCACAGTAATGCAAATAGTGCGCTCCGCTACTGGGTCTCTTACTACTGTCAGAGCACAGTTAGGTATGTTTTGGAAACCCACAACTGCCACGTGTGTTTGTGTCACACAAAATGCCCATGTGTGGGTTGTTGTTCATAACAATGCATGACATTGCTTAAACCAGCAATGGCAATGCACACATGATGTGTGTGCACATACACATATATACCTGTGACCTTCAATAGTTCCCATGTCTGACACGTGCCTCAAGTGAATAAATGGTATTTGCACTGCATAACATTATGACTGTGTCTTACTGTGCAGGGGCTGCATGCGGTATGTGTATATACAGTGTGAGTTGTATATGGTATCATCCTAACAGCGTGGGATACACATCTGGTCTGGGCCATATAGTCTACATGTAGTCGATGAACAGGTGCTGCATGTTCCCACCTGTTGTGGGAGTGGTAACATGTTGTTCCACTGCAATTCAGTGACTACATGCTAGGAACCTTTCAGCTAGTGTGTTGTAGCTACAGTAATGCTCACACACAATGTTCAGCTGGATGCAGTCCAGCCATATAAAGACATATGTAGAGACTGTCATATTCCCAGTGTTGTTAGGGAGGACAGGTGGGTTTCCTGTGTATGGGAGGGTTGTGTGTGCCAGGCTATGAACCAGAAGGCAGTCCAACACACTGTTAGCTGCACATGGATAGGCCCTGATGCTTTGTGTTGTGCCAACAACCTGGAGGTGTGTGTATCTGTGGTGCCTTGAGATACCTCCCCCCTGTTCATGTGTGGTACATGTGTAGGGGATGACAGGCATGGTATGAGGTATAACCTGGCAGTGATGGGTTGCACCTGTGAGCCGTGAATCAGGAATCTGTTACTGCACAGATATTGCAGTTTACCATGCTGAGGACAGTGTCCAGTGCATGCATCTTGCGGTGTACACTGCTGGTGTTGTGTAGCATTACTGTTAGTGTCCTATCCCATGTGATACCCGTGGAGGTGGCTATGTAATCTGAGCCCTGCAGCAAAAGGCACTATGTGTGTATCAAGAGGCTTCACCAATATACAATGGCCCATGGGTGACACGTGCAAGCTGCCCCTCGCAAATCATTGTGGTTTCCCTAGCATGTAAGCATACGCTGACAGCCATTGGATATCCTATGAATGACATTGGAGATTGAGCAAAATGTAGACATAGAACACCCTTCCTACATATTGTGGTAGCATACCTGGTGAGGGTATGATGGCAACCAAGGGCAGGCTCATACCAGCCCATGCCACATGCTGAGAGACCCCTTCTATGTTCCCTATCATGTAGTCCAGGGAGGTACATCTCAGGTCATCCATAGTGGCATGGACAATGACTGAGTCATATGTGTCTATGCCTCTGACTGACCTGTATGCATGTGTTATGTGGTGGACCATAGTGCCCCATGGGCATATCACTGTGACCTTCACCATGTACACCCTGTTGAGCGGGACCCCACTGCACCAGCCAAGAGAGGTACCTGACACATCTGTAGCAGGTGTGTTGTATAGCCCTACAGGCTGTGAGTGTTTGGCACACAGGATGTGTGTGCCATGTGTGGCATGCGCTCTGTTCCGACAACGTATGCCTGTGTGCCAGCTGCGGAGGTGTGTGATGCTCAGGCAGGATGCTATCCTGAGGCTCCAAGTATGCTCCAGTGTGTTCATATGTTTGGATTGCTGTCAGTGCAGGTCTATGTCAGACTGGTATTGTAGTCAATGTAGTATGTCATGCCACTTGACAGGGTATTGCAGTACTGGGTTCAGAGTGCTCAATCCCCAGATTGGCTATGTGGTTGCATCTCACACATGTGTTGTACATTCCTGGCCAGGGGAGAGGGATGACTGCATACATGTGGCAGCTGTGACATCGCCACATGACTCACATGTTGATACTTGTGAACCTCTGCTATCTCTGAAAAAAACAAAAAAACAAAAAAAATCTTGCTTTTTTCCCACTTTTCTGAGATTTAAAAAAGTTCAGTTATAGGCTTGCTGTTCTTGAACTGTTTGTAAGTTTCTGTGAGGCCATTTTTTGCTTGGGCTAAAGGGAAGTCTCTCTGTTGATCAGTGGCAGTGAAAAACATTGAGCAGCCTGCCTGCCCCTGTGGGAGTGGTTACTGACTTGAAACTGTAGTTTTATTGGCCATTTTGGGTCAATTCCAAAACTCCTTCATCTTCCTCTCTTAAAACCCTCTTTTGCACAATTTTGCTAGTTTTTGAGCATAGCGCAACAGCGGGCAGCGCCGCCTAATTGGGTTTAAACTATTCCTGGCTCCACAAAGTCTGCTCTTCACTTTTTCCCTTAGAACTGCTCTATCTCTCAATTTAAACACCATATTCTCATTCTAAGGCCCTTCACTGGTCCAATTAAGTAATCCTACAAGTTAGCACTATTAAACCATAAGCACTACTTACTCTTATATTCTCTACGATTACCCTGTCCTCTATTGGTCCGTCTTAAATTCAGTTTCCCTATATTACTCTAGCATGTCCAAAGGTCAGTCAGTGGTTTCCTCTCCAGTCCAGCTGGTGAATCTGGGAATTTTGAGGCAATGTTACAGCTGTCTCATGTACACGGACAACCCTCTCCTCCTCCAAACAGGTTCAAATATATGTGAGAGATGCAACTATTTAGCCAAACTGGAGGCTGAGCTCTCTCATCTCAAAACTGGTGTAACCAGTCAGGAGGAGAAGGTAACCTCACACAACAAAATTCCAGTATCACATAGTCCCACCACATCAGCGAACCAAACACATAAATACACAAAAACATACTTGGAGGCTCTAAATAAAAATCTACCTAAGCAACAGAGACCTCCAAAGCAGACATCCAAGCAAACACTACCTCAAAACAAAACACGCACAACACATAACCCACAAAGTCAGTGTGCCAAGCAGCCACAGCCCTTAAGGTTGAATAACACACCTGATACTCTTGTAATAGGTGACTCTATTGTCAGACACACTGACGTCCTGCTCACCAGGCTGAATAAAGAGAAGGTCACGGTGAGCTGCCTGTCGGGTGCTAGGATCCGCCACAAAGCAAGCACTCAGGTCACTCCAAAGCAAATACAAATATGACATAGTCATTGTACATGCTGGTGTGAATGACCTGAGACGTATCTCCCTGGACTACATAAAAAGAGACATAGAGGAGCTCTCTGATCATGTAGCCCAGGCTGGTATGACCCTGACCTTGAGCAGCATCTTACCCTCACCTAAAATGATGCCACAGTACAAAGACAAAATGATCGATTTTAACAATTGGCTAAAATTTTGGTGTCATTCAAAGGGGATCCAGTGTCTGTCAGCCTGGGATGACATGCTCGACAAGCCACTTTGCTTCGCTAGGGATGGCTTGCACCTGTCACCACTGGGCTTTTGGATATTGGCAAAGGCTCTTGCCTCCCCCATAGTGCCTTTTTAGGCAAGGCTCAAAAGTCAAACCCACCCCCATAGACAGCACAAGGAACAAGAAACTAAGGGTAATGCTGCTAAACGCCAGAAGTCTTAACCTCAAGATGCATGCACTCAAAGCTCTCCTCAGTATGGAGAACATCGATATCTGTGCAGTGACAGAAACCTGGTTCAAGGCTCCAGAGAGCACCCCAGCACTACCAGGCTATACCTCATATCATGCTTTTCGGCCCCAAAATCCAGACCGAACCACAAAAGGAGGGGGAGTTTCCATATTTATCAAGGATATCCACAACTCTAGGTTAGTGGCATTGCACAAAGTATCGGAGACCATCCATGTGCAACTAACAGTGGGCAAGACTGCTTTACAGTTTATAGCATCCTACAGACCACCCTCTCAAAGTCAGGAATCCCACTCAGCTTTCCTGAAAACATTGGAGAACATGAAGATCTCTCTGAACACCATTATATTGGGTGACTTCAACTACCCAAACATTGACTGGGAGCACTACTCAAGCCCCAGCACCTTAGCCCAAAGGTTCCTGGAAATTATAAACTCAAATGCTATGGAACAACTAGTCACCACTCCCACAAGAGGGGACAACATACTAGACCTGATCATTACCAACATGGGGACTCTATGCTCCACACCAGAAGTATATCCCTCATTGGTAAGATCAGACCATAAATTAATTTCACTGGATGTCCACATCCCGACCCCACCCCCAGCCCAGAAAACCACAGTGAAAAACTTCTCAAAAGTGAACTTCTCACTTCAAAACCGAAGTGGAATCCTTCAAGGTCCCAGGGCCAGTGGAATCTATGGCCCAAACTGCAGAATCCTATATAAACACATTCTACGGACATCTCCAGGAATGCATGGATCATGCTATCCCAAACAAAACCATGACCCAATCATCCAAAGGCATGTGTCCAGTCTGGTGGACCCCTGCCATAAATAAACTGTACAACAGAAGGAGGAAGCTACTACATGATAGAGCAAAATCCCTAATAGGGAAGGCATCTCTGATCAGTACTAGCAAAAATTACGATCCCTCATAAAATCCTCCAAGGCCAGCTTAGAGAGAAAAATTGCACAGGACACCAAAGACAATCATAAGGCTTTTTTCAGTTATGTTAGAAACCTGGGATGCAACTCCCAGACTTGTTCTGAGTTGATTCTAAATGACAAAAAATACACTGAACCCACAGACATCATCAATATCCTGGCAGACAGGTTCAGTGCAAACTTGTCCTCCCCCTCCCCCCTATAAGAGCAAGTATCTATCCTGGCAGAGGGCTGCCTCCCAAACATCTCTGATGCTCAGGTGAAGGCTGCCCTCTCCAAAGCAAAAAACACTGCTTCCATGGGACCAGATGGCATCCCAGGTTGCATCCTACATGAACTCCAAGAGGAACTAATCCCTCAAATAAAACAGCTATACAATCTCAGCCTCACTACAGGATATGTGCCCACAGAATGGCGTACAGCAACAGTGGTCCCACTCCACAAAGGTGGAGCCTCTACGGCCCCATAAGCCTGACAAGCTTAGTCTGCAAGGCTATGGAGAGGATCATCATGGAGCTCATAAACAAAGACATTGAGAACCTACAGACACTAGATCCTACCCAGTTTGGCTTTGTCAAGGGCAGATCCTGCCTTTTGAACCTGGTTGACTTCTTCAAAACAGTCACCAAAGCCATAGATGAAGGAAAGGTAGTCCACACAGCCTATCTGGACCTTGCAAAGGCATTTGACACAATACCCCACTTGGGCATCATAGATAAGCTATCCAGCTTAAATATAAACCCCTTTGTCACAAAATGGGTCGCAAACTGGCTCAAAGACAGAACCCACAGAGTGAGAGTTGCAGGATCCATGTCAGACTCGAAACTGGTCACAAGTGGCGTCCCACAGGGTTC
This sequence comes from Protopterus annectens, assembly GCF_019279795.1. Classification (NCBI taxonomy): domain Eukaryota; kingdom Metazoa; phylum Chordata; order Ceratodontiformes; family Protopteridae; genus Protopterus; species Protopterus annectens. The sequence goes on along the minus strand of NC_056731.1, from coordinate 1,546,174,539 downwards.
TGTCCTGGGACCACTCTTGTTCAGTATATACTTTTCCGAGGTACAGGCAAACGTGGGAGGACTATGGCTCACCAAGTTCGCAGATGACTGCAAACTGGGTGCCATAATCAACTCTCCAGCTGACACAAACATCCTTCAAAAAGGTCTCACAGAGACAGATAACTGGTGCCAGTGCCATGGTTTAAAGCTAAATGCCAAAAATGTATAGTCATACCCTTTGGCAAAAACAATATGCCCACAAATTACCACATAGGCGGAAACCCATTAAGTACAGAGAAAGTTATTAGGGACCTGGGGACCCAAGTTGATAGCAATCTCTCCTTTGAAAACCACATTGCCAAAGTGGTTAGAAAGACCTTCTACATAGCCCACCTCATCGAAGGGTTTCACATCTAGATCAAGAGAGGTAATGTGCCCTTTATTCATCCCTCATCAGGCCCATCATAGAATACAATGCCCTTTTGGGATGTATCTTACCCGACACCTGCAGCAATTAGAAAGACCCCAAAAGTATCTCACCAAGAGGATCAAGGGTCTCAAACAGATGCCATATGCTGCTAGGTTAAAAAAAACTCCAGCTCTACTCAGTTGCATAATGCCTACTTCGAGGCGATCTATGCCTGACATACAAAGCTATGTCAAATCCAGAATTAATGGACATGCTCCACCTCAGTAAATCTAAATCCCTTAGAGCCACACCCTTGAGGGACTTGAACCTCAGCCCAGAAATAAATAGAATTTGCTGGAGGGATAGGTTCATAACCCAGAGGCTCCCTTCGCTCTGGAATAGAATTCCAGTTCATGTGAGGTAGAGCACCTCACTGAATCTCTTCAAGAAGAATCTCGATAGGTGGATGGGGGATCGTAGGTTTGTCCCAGGGATTACTCCCGTGTCACTATCAGACAGAGGCACAGTAAACTAAACCTTAAATAGGGCACAGTATACTCAAATCAAGGGGTGGCGTAAGCCATACAGAATCGGGCTAGGCTTATAATTGCCCCAGGGCAGATAGCCTAGTATGAACCTATGAACCTATGAACCTATATACCACAACTGGACCATAGAGGTGATTCACAAGTTACCTTTGCACATGCTACCATAGTAGTGTGATTGCCATGGTGATTACCAACACATAGGGCCAATGGGGAACAACATACTGAAGGTGAGTATGTGTGGGTGTACTGCTTCAGGTTTCATAGCGCTTGCATTTATGACTGCACACGTGGGCAAATGCCAGGTAAGTCATATGCAATGTGTCACAGGCAACGTACATGCGAACAGGACAGACAGTGACGTTCTGTCAAGTGAGACATTGACATACGTATAGTAAGCTATGCAGATGTCACTAGGAATCCACAGATGCTCTGTAAATCTGCATTGCAGGTGGAATCAGTGTTCCAGGGAACCTCAAGCAAACATGCATGCAAACAAAGCTACAGTAAGCAGGGCTGGAAGTAGTCCATTGTACAACAAAGAAGGGGTACCACTTCCAGTAGGTAACAGTGCAAACATGCAGGCACTATAAACATGTACCCAGGAATGCACAGCTCAGATGTCCATGGTAAAACTGAAATTATTTAAAATTTAATTTAATTTAAATTAAATTGGTACTGCACACATATCAACATCCGCAAACATCCACATTGCATAGTCGTTGTGGGCAACATGCCACCATTAGTGTACATGTCCATCATTGCGTATCACTACTTGCATTACCTTCTCCCCTGTGCTACATATGTATGTGGCTATCTGTTGACATCCTTACCACCAGTATGCAAAAATGTGCAGCTGTTACACTATGGTACTTACTATGGGTGTAGATAACAATTCAGGACAGTCATACAGTTACTGCATCAGGCATGCTGGGATATACACACAATCATATCAGCACACTGTACTGTTACCAACATGATACTATTAATACACTTCTATGTAGTCACCCTGTGTATCAACAACATGTTAACCTGTTCCTGCACTGATGTTGGAGATTGCAGGAGGTGGCACAGTTTCATCATATGCACAGGGTGTGAACTATGTATGCCTGAGTCTGCCACTGATACCACCAATTGACATGTATGTGTATGTGTGTTGGTGAGGGACAGCAGTACAGGGTGGGGCACTGTTGATGCAGTGTGTGCGTGCATGTGGTAGCCCTAGGTGTTAACATTTCACATGTGTGTATGCATGCACACAGTTCCACCTCATGGCTGCCATATACTGGAGTTTGTGGACAGCCACAGACTGCACCTGGCAGGTCATACAGATCAGTGTCTGTGGCCACGGACATGGTACCTGTGCCTGGCAGGGGTGCTACGGACCGTATCCAGTACTAAGCCAGACTGGGTACTGTCATCAGAAGCGGGTGTTCATTGACTAGACACAGGTCCCTGTTGGGACTGTCCAGAGCCACATGCACGTGGTCTCCTGGAGCGGTCTGATGACAGCACAGACACAGCATTGCTGGGGCTGCTGCTGGCACTATGGGGGCATCCGCAGGCCTGTTGTCGTCCATGCCGACTGCCAGCTGCTGCTGTTGCTGGCATACGGCCACGACGCCGCAACCGTCCACCATTGCCCTGGCTCATGGACATGTAGTTGTGGAACTGCTGTAATATGTCCCCACAACGTCTGTCTATGACATCGGTGAAATTACGGATAGCATCCGCAATGTCACGCATACTGTCAGTCATGGATGTGCGACATGCTCTCAGCTCCCTCAGACCCTGTCTGGTGTAGCTTTCCATACGTGACTGTGCCTGCATGACAGCCTGAAACATAGCTGAGGTTGACAGACCTCTTTGGGCACGTCTGCCAGAGGCAGTACACCCATGGATGCTCCCACGAGAACCCATGGGCAACTGTCTGTGTGGTACCATCTCAGGACCCTGCCCATGGTTGCTGTGTGGGGAAGCATTTGCCACAGATACCACATTACCCTGGTCAATGCCCACTGTATCCTGTCCATCACCTAGGGACATTGGTGACATAGGATGTACTGGCAGGATGACTGTGCGCAATGATGGGGTTGACAGCTGTGTACTGTCAATTGGCTGACCAATGATGGACCCTGACACACCTTCCTGTGCCATTACACAGATATCATCATTATCAGTACCTGTGGCACCAGATTCAGGTTCCCTGCTGCAGGACACCAGAGCAGCACCAGAACCTGTGGGAGGAAGACAGGAAACACAGTTTACAATGTCTACACAATGTTACCAGTGATGCACACATGCACACATGCACACATGCACATGGACACATGCACACATGCACACGTGCACACATGCACACATGCACACATGCACACGTGGACACATGCACACATGCACAAATGCACACATGCACACATGCACACATGGACACATGCACACATGCACACATGCACACCCCACAGTATACACACAGAGCACTACTGAGTTACACTATTATTACTAGCACTATCAAGACTATTATAGGTATTGTTAATACACACTCACCAGCATGGATGGGCTGCCTTGCTGTAACACTGGAGGGACCTGCAGAAATGAGGGGATTAATGTCAGTGGGCACAACTGTGCCATTGATACTGCATATGATACAGTTCAGTAGTACAACAGTTGCCTTTCACATGTCAGCTGCTGATATTGGCAATATCACACCTGCACAATTACATACTATGTTGACAGCTACATACCAAGGACACACCTTACACATGCATAAACTAACAGTGTACAGAACAGTCAAGTGTACATATGGCATATTACCTGCATGCTCCATGTCGTGTTGCTGTGTGGCTCCAGCCTCCATCATAATGCAGGTGTGTTGCTGTTGATGTTCCTGGGCTGGAGCCACAACACTTAGGAGTAGCCCCTCCAGTCTGGTGAGGGGGGTGGCCACCCCACCTCCTGTGGCCCGCCTGTTGCCCGTGATATCCCGGGCGCCGCTGGACATTTCTGATTAAATCACTGCAGTGATGTCGTACCCTGCTCATATGTCTTATGTGTGGCAATGCCATTTACCCTACGGACAAGGTCTTGCCACAGTGTAGCCCTCTCCTGCTGATTCTGGCTGGTTTGGGAAAACAGTATGTCATAATTCCGCACCAGGCACTGGTGTATCTCTTCATCTTCTGCAGCAGAGTAGGCAGGATTTCACTGACGTGCCATGTCCCTGAAAGAGAACACAAACAGGATATCAGCAAACTATGTCAGCAAAATATGGCACACATACTATACATGATACTCAACTGTAGTGATATACTACTACTCCCATATGTAGCACGTGTGTGTCTCTTGGTGGATACACATGTACATGGCCAGATATCAGTGCTCAGCCGAAACCTGTGGAACAATACCTGCCACATTCCATACAACATAGTACCAAGCCCCATCAGTCAGCACACTGAGACAGGTCCAATGCATCACCTCACTCTGGGGTTCATAACAAGGTACTGTATGTGGAACGTCATCCACTAGTGTGATCTGGACACAAACTAATTGGCCTGGATATACATATCCCACCACCACCACCAGCACAGTAGACTACTTTGAAATATATGTGAATAGACAGATTTTCACTTGTTAGGACTGAGATGGTATCCATGCAGCCCACTGGGCTAGTGGAAGCCACAACCCACAATGCTGACCCCTTTGCAAATGCTTCCCACGGACATCCCCAAGAATGCATGGAACATGCACACACAATTCTAACCCAGACCCTATGCACAAAGGTTAAGCATCCTGTCTGGTGGACCCCAGCCAAAGACAAATTGTATAATGATAGAAGGAGGCTACTGCAAGACAGAGCAGAATCACATAAAGGGAAGGCATCTGTGGTCAGCACTAGTAAAAAGCTAAGTTCTCTCATAACAACATCCAAGGCCAACTCTGAGAGAAAAATGGCCAAGGACACTAAAGATAACCACAAGGCCTTCTTCAGTTTTGTTAGAAACATGGACCAAAAGCCTCAGATATGCTCAGAGTTAGTACACAACTACATAAAATTCACTGAACCCACAGATATTGGCAACATTCTGGCAGACAGGTTCAGTGCAAATATCCCCCCTCCATCTCCCCCCAAAGAAAAAATACTTATCATAGCTAAATGTACCCTCCCTGTCATCTCAGATGTCCAGGTGAGGGCTGCCCTCAGCAAAGCAGAACACACAGCATCAATGGGACCTGATGGTATCCCTGGATGTGTGCTTCGTGAACTCCAAGAGGAGCTACAACCGCATATAAAAATGATATTTAACCTTAGCCTTACTACGAGATATGTACCTGAACACTGGCGTACAGCAACAGTGGTCCCACTCCACAAAGGAGGCACATCTACAGACCCTGGGAACTACCGCCCCATAAGCTTAACCAGCCTGGTCTGCAAAGCTATGGAAAGATTCATTATGGAACTCATATACAGCGACATTGGGGACCTACAGACACTTGATCCCACCCAGTTTGGCTTTGTGAAGGGTTGATCCTGCCTTTTGAACCTGGTTGACTCTTTCAAAACAGTCACTACAGCCATTGATGAGGGCAAAGCAGTCCATACAGCCTACCTGGACTTGCCTAAGGCCTTCAACACAATACCCCAATCAGGCATCATAGACAAGCTCATCAGCTTAAATTTTAATACATATGTCACATGATGGGTTGCAAACTGGTTGAACAACAGAATCCATAAAGTCAAAATTGCGGGAGCCATGTCAGACTCAAAGCCAGTCACAAGTGGTATCCCACTGGGCTCTGTCCTAGGACCCCTCTTGTTTGGCATTTACTTCTCAGATGTGAAAGCAAACATGGGTGGGTTGTGGATGACAAAGTTCCCAGATGACTGCAAACTAGGTGCCATAGTCGATACACCAGCTGACACACATCCTACAGACAGGCCTCACTGAAACGGACAACTGGTGCCAGAATCATGGCCTAACACTGAATGGCATGAAATGTATAGTCATTCCTTTTGGGTAAAACAATGTACACACAACTTATTACATAGACATATATATAGATACAGACCAATAACACATATGGAGGGTTCACAGTATGTACACTATTAAATTGTTACTTTACATTACCTGTGTTTGTCACAGCTGATTGCATTACCATTTGTATAGGTTCCTGCTGCTGCTAGCCCAGCTTGATACCGTGACTGATGACAGCTTCAACTTAGTTTTTCTTAAGTGTAGTTTTTGTTTGTGTTTTTATTTTCTTTTTTTCTTTCTTTTTCTCCCTCTCTCTCTCTCTGCCTCCAGACGGTGCAATGAAAGTATTGCATGCATGGACTGGGAGTACAGGATGCTTTTGTAGGTATCTGCATATGTACATGTGATGGCCTCTGCACCAATTGTTAGCCAGCATTTGCTGATTGCATGCAGCCAGTTGTGTACTGATTGCAGTTCTCACTGTGATTTCAGGACAGTGCTATAAAAGGGTATGTGAGATAGGCGTTGCCCTTTCAGAATGTAAGGGCGGGGACCATGCTGGTATGCTGTGGACACTGTTCTGTGACTGTAAAGGTTAGTATCTCTCTCATAATTCAGGCTGTGTTGTAGATTAACATTTCTCCATTCATCTCTCCTGTTTCCTGTACTAAGTGTGTATGTACACTGACACCTACAGCTATATATATATATATATATATATATATATATATATATATATATACATATATTTATATATATATATATATATATAAAATAACTGACATTATTACCTACTAGCTACCAACTAGCATGGCTGTTTCTGTTCACACACTACTATTATAGAAATCCACTAGATTTGACAGTAAATATACATGACATGCTTTGTGTACTACACATCCTATATTCCCTTTACATTCATTCCTACTATTGCATGATATATTTATTGTAGCACAATGTCCTTATATAACAGTCATGGCTTAGTGGTAAGTCATGCAGACTACTGTTTCCAAGTTCCTGGGTTCGGGACTGGCAGTGGGATTTTATTTTGCTTTTGAACAGACTACAGGACCTGTCATTCAGAGTGACAAAGGCACTTTTAAGCAGTTGTAACCAGGTTAGCGCTGGTTTGCGCGGAGCTCCCCGATGCGCACTGGCATTCAGCTCCGCACACACCCGCTTACAACCGCTTAACAGTGCTTACTCGTGCGCACACCCGCGCTATTTTCTTTGAAAGAAATGAAAATGGGGAGACAGGAAAGTGGTGAAAAAAGGGTCACAAAGAGGTTAAGACAGTAGGGAAACAAGCTTGGGTTTTGCAGGAGGGATGTAGGTAAGGTCCATAGCTGCTCATTTCTTCATCAGCAACAGCTGTGCATATGTTTGTAATTTGGTGTGACATTTGAAACCTTCCACCCCTGAGAGAGGTGTAAGGACAACAATAATACTTGTACAGCCAATTGTAATTGACAGTTTCCATGTCCAGCAGACATGTATGCAAAATGGGCAGCTATGTATGAGGCGTAATTTTTGTGTGGGTACAGAGTGCCCTTTTTTTTTTTTTTTTTTTTAGGTGAGAGTGGTATGTCAGGTAAAGGAAGTCGGTATAGCTGGGGAGGTAGGTTGGGTAGGTCAACAGACAAGACAAACAAGATGCATACAGGGGTGGTGTATGACACATGTGGGGGGTTACACAATAGACGGGGACGGATGTTTGGATATCCAGAGCCCATGAGCCCACAGATGGCAACAGTGAACTGATATCCCCACCCATGGGCAGGTGCCACTGTACCTTCACTGTCCAGGATGGGGCTGTGCTGGGGGCTGAGTAGGCCGGGCAACAGGCATGCCCGTTAGTTATGCCACCTGTGCCTCAAGCTGGCGTAGAGGCCCAAGAACAGATTCCTGGATCTCCCTGTGCACCACAGTCCGGACGCTATGGAGGGTGAGTGGTGGTTCTCCTCCAGCCACACTTGCAGAGGGGGGACGAGCCCCATCCCCTGCAGCGCTTCCACCTGCAGGTGGCACAGGGCCACCGGAGGAGGGTCCGGACTGGGCACTACTGCCAGGTGCACTCACCAGCTGAAGTGGGAGAGGTGGGTCCGCTGGAACCCGCCTTCCCTGTCGTCCTATGTTTTGCATTATGTCATGACAGTTTGGGTTAGTAACATACAATACCATTCACAATTAGTTGTAACAGCATGCATTAGTATTCCCATTAACCAAACACCCAGATATTCACACCATTGAACAGCGAGCATAACACATGCATAATTTGAACAGCAATACACAGTCCAACAACATGCAGGGTTGATTGATGGCAACAGGCCATCAGGTTTGGATGTATGAACAGGGCAGATGCATCAACGTACATGCAAATATGTATGACCCAACAGGACAAATGTCCAGGGGTGTTCATTGTGATTGCACATACCAATTTCATGTGGAATGGATTATATGTGGTTAAAGGGTAGGGTGAAGAAAATATAATTAACACCTTCAAATACCAATACATATGCTGTACATTTCTAATAGCTGCAGATATATACACACTACAGTTCTACCTACAGTTTCCTATGTGATAACTACTTCAAGTTGGTGATAGGAATGTTACTGCTACATCAATATACATTTTCATTTTAATTCATACACGTTCATATCTGGCTCTGTTCAGCTACATCATCCTGCTACATTTGCTTTATATAGCTATAGACAACTGTGGATGTTTGGTATTTCAGACAATCATACTATCTGCATATTGCAGACTGAGAGCAACATATCCAGATTTTGGGATACACATTCCAGCTGCAGGAACATTTTGAACACATTTCGAAGTTTGGTTCTGCTTGTCACATTCATTTCATTCTGTACTGACTGCAGTATACTTTATTCAGGAGTTATTACTACTTTATTGGTGGATTCATAACTCTTTCTCACACTCTCTCACTTGTTTTATTTTTACAATTCAGGATGGTACTTACTTCTAGGCTTTATTGACATGTTTTACCTGTAGTTATTACAATCCTTTCCAACAGTCTCACTTCTGTCATGTTTCAGTATTTCAACAGGGATATATTTCACACATGTGTTTTGCTCATCTTCTGCAGCTGTACTTTTCAGCCTGCTGCAGGTTGTGTACTATTATATTACAGGTGGGGCATCTTTATTTCAGACTTTATTTCAGACATTTTCATTTTTCTGTTTGGATTACAGACTGCAACACACTTTTGTAATCAAGCAATACTTGCAAACACTCTTACACTGTTACTTGCACATTTTATTACTTAGTGACTACACTGCACTCTTTTGCTAACTGTCATACTTTTATATTTATTTACAGTTACAGGGAGAGGATTACTGACCTGCCTGGTGGTGCAACCGCACCAGCCTATCACCATAGGCTCTGCAGTTCACAGAACGGACACCTGCAGCTGTAATATAAATAAAGTAATATTGGAATACACATCTCCATAATATCAGCTAGGTTAATTTCTTACATACATAATTAGATGTAACTTACTCAGTAGTGGGGTGTTGGGCATTTGCCGGGCCTCCTGGATCCAAAGGTTCAGTTGGTCCTGCTTACGTCTCTTCAGGTCCGCATGGTGGTGATGGACCTGCTCACCAGTCCTTGGAATCCCTGTGGCACTGGTGAGATCATGAGCCAACTGGTCCCACGCCTTAGCCATGTATGCTCCCCACAGGACCTGGCCCTGCATGAGTTGGGCCTCATGATTGTGGACAAGGAGCCAAACCATATATCTGGACTCCTCAACGCCCCACCTCTGTGCTCAGAAGCAACTACCCTCACCTACTCCTGACATTCTGAGTGCAAGTTAGTTCTACAATTGGTTATGCTGTGTATTCCCGCCTATGGGGCTTATATATGCCATTTTTCCCGCACTTATCTGTGATTGGCCATTTTGGAATTGTATCAGCTTCACAAAACCTGCTTTGTCATGCTCCTCTTTCTATTCATTCCTATATATTTGCTATTACTGCATTTCTAAGTACAGCTGTCATGGCTTAGTGGTTCAGTACCTTGACTATGGTGCATGGTATCCTGGGTTTGAACCTGGCCACTGCTTTTTATATTTTATGACTGTCTAGACAGGCTAGAAGGTGTGTCTGTGTAAAGGCAGTTTTGTTACAGCTTGCTTAACGTTGCCCGTCGGTTAGCTTGTTGGCGCGGCGCACAGCTCCGCGCAAATGGGTTACGCTGGTTTACGCGTCATTTGGCTGTCAGCATGCATATTACGCTCAGATCAGCTAGGGGCACACAGTTTCAGAGTGTCAAACCACTGCTCACCTTCGGGCACTCATTTTGCACCTGTTAAACCACTGCTCACCTTCAGGCACTCATTTTGCACCTGTTAAACCACTGCTCACCTTTGGGCACTCATTTTACACCTGTTAAACCACTGCTCACCTACGAGCAGATGCACTCACCTTGTTAAACTGTAGCTCAGCTATAGGCACTTCTGGCATTTGTTATTATTTTGTTATCTCACATTTCTTCAAAATAAATGGCCTATTTCATTACATTTTACATAAAATATAATTTTATATGTGTACATATATGTCAGGGACTTGTTTCGTGCTTATTTCACTACAAATAAAATTTGATGTTGTGGGGCTCGAACCATGACTGCCTGCTCTTCAGACAATGTCTCTACCACTATGCTATTGCTTTCTGGCTTACGTTGCATAGTTAGTTCTTATATGCTTTTCCACTTACTGCTAACTGTGGCTGAGCTACGGGCATGCCCACGCAAACGAGCGCACTCACGGGCAAACATCTTTACAATTTAAAAAAATATAACATGTTCATTTATATAATTTTATGTTCATAGTCTGTGGGGGCATGTGTTGTGTTGTGTTTATTCACATTTCCATGTACTCTGTCGTGGGGGTTTACTTTAGGCACTTTTACTCTTCTGGGGGCATGTCCGCTTGCAGGGCTCGGCCTACGGACACGCCCCCTACTGTCTTCCACGGACCGTGTAAGCCTTAGGTGTGATTCAGCATGCCCTCATGAATATGCATGACATGCTGACGTCACACCGTTTAACTGCATCCTCCGTGTAAGCCTTGTAACTCTTACACGGAGGCTTCGTGAATCCTGCCCAAGGTTTATTTTGTATTTTATAAGGGTAGCTAAAATAAATACTGATTTGGCTTTCAGTTCATCAAAAGCAAAACAGTACCTTATGCTACTCCCCAACAGATATATACAGCATTTTATAGTTTGATAGCAAATAGACTATTAAAAGAAATTCCCAGGCTATAGGCCTAACCCTGGCCATCCATCTCTGTACTGCAAGTGACTCTTCCCACTAAACTTCATGAATAAGCCCCAAGTAAGGTGTTCCACTGGACTCTTCCAAGGTCTTTAAGTAAACTCCAGCATAACCCCTTTCTGAACCATCCATCCATCCACAACCCCTTTTTCCCATTTTTTGCACATGGGGTTGGGGTGTCACTTCAACAGTGAAAACCATTTAGAGCCAAGGTTTACACAGCTGGGTGGCAGATCCTGCGCTGTAGTTCTTCTGTACCACACACTTGCACAGGCTTGGTTGATTACTGTCTGCAAACCCCTTTCTGAACCTCTTTATGAAAATCTAACTTCTTGCTATACTGTTCATAGGTAACCTTTTTATATGCAGCAGTGACAGGCAATTATTCCCTCATATGTTAGGTAAGGGCCTATATTACATGAACGAATGATCAAAATGTCGAGTACAACATACTTGACACACTTTGATCAAACGTTCATGTAATCGGAGACTGTAAATGTTGAAATGTGGAGTTCTGAAATGTTTTAGTCGGTCTTGCTAGTGAGTGTCGCGTGTGACATAAATACGCTACACTGTCCAGAATGGCTTGGTAAGAGGCTGCTTTCTTTTATATACCAACTCCAAGATCACTGTACATTGGGAAAAGGGCAATTTCCCAGTAATTGCTTGTGTAAGATGTCAGTTTGCGATTACCGGGAAATTGCCCTTTCCCCAACGTACAGCGATCTCTGAGTTGGTATATTTAGTTAGGGGGGGGGTGAAGCCTCCCACTTTGTTTTAAAAGTAGATGTATTTGTGTAGGTTTTTAAGTGTTTGAATGATATGAGTGTGTAGGGGTTTGTATGCATTGGTTGTATGTGTGTGTGTTGTATGTTAGTATAGGGAAGGTGTGGAACGAACAAAATCTTTCAATTTTTTTATTTTTCAGGGTTTTTAGGTTTCGATTACATGAACGATCGATCAAAGTGTGTCGAGTATGTTGTACTCGACATTCGTTCATGTAATATAGACCCTTAGGTAATAGATCAGTTTTCTAAATATAACTCTGCAATAATCTCCCCCACCCCAGTCATTTGCCATGTATTTAAAGCCACACTATATGTTTTCTAAATTTTGCATGTTACAGTAGCCTACATCTCAGCAAACAATGTCAGTTCTGGACTGAATACAATGGACTGGAGAACATCAGCAAACCACTGGCATTCTAATTCAGTAGCCCAAGCCTATTGGTCACTGAGAACAGGGCTGGTTAGAGAGAAAGAGAGAGAGAAAGAGTGGCCATCTACACAACATGAAATTGTGGTGTGTCGGTTTACTCAATCATTGTAAATGGTCACAGCCATTTACTAATATAAAATACCTTCTTAATAAAAAGTACTTTATGAAATAGAAAGCCCAATTTTTTTTTAATAAATATTGTCCTTCTGCAGATGAATATCTCTTTCCAGCACTGTTTAATTTTCTGCTGCTGTAGCATTCAAGGTCTTCCTCAACTTGGGAAAGCAATACTCCCAAACCTACATCTAACACATCAGTAGAGAGCATAAATTATTTAGTACAATAAGGAGTCATTAGCAGTGGATCAGAGCAGGGGATTAATTTAGTTCATTAAGTGTTTTATTTGCCTAAAGAGACCATTACTTCTTGACTGGAACTTTCCCTGTTCTGAAATCTGTCAAAGGAAAGGCAATTTTTGCAAAATTCTGTACACATTTCCTATTAAACTCAACACATCTATAGAATCCCTTTGCCTTTCTTTCAATGGAGGGAGTAGGCCAGTTTGTTATGGCTTCTGTCTGTTTTAATTGCGTTCTTACCACCTCAAATACTTAATTTCCAAAATACCATATTTAATTTTCTTAGTTTTCACAGTCAAGCTTGCTTAGCCTATGGATTCTAACATAGCCTGCATTTTTAGTAATTGAGACTTACAGTACTCTGAGAAGCTGACCATATTTTCCAGGTATGCATCAGGATATCATGAGTGGGACTTCAGTATCTTGTCCATCAGCCTCTGAAAGGAGACTGGGGCTCCACACAGGCCAGATAGTAATACTCTGTATAAGACCAGATCTTTATGTTACAAAGGATTTTTATTTCTTTAGTAGATGTGGCAAGAGTTATCTTTCAATACTGCTTTTATTAAGCTCGGGGCTATAAAGTAACTGGTCTTTCCTAGATTATCAATTCATCAAACCTGGGCATTAGATAGCAGTTAAACTTTGACATTCTGTTTAGTTCACTAAATTAAGTACAATATCTACTATTTCCTTTGAGTTTAGAAACTAACATTATTGGGCTCCTTTAATTATATGATTTGTCTATTACTCCTGTCTTGAGCATCTTTTGAATGTCTTCTCTTACTAACTGGTTTGGAGACTACTGACAAGAACTTCTCTAACTGTGCTTCAGGTAGAGATTTTTGGGTCTCTCCTATATAAACTTCAGCTTGCAGGTTTGCCACATAACCTTCCATTCCTTTCCATTGCTTCAACATATTAATATGATATATCTGCCTTGTGTTTCTCTTTTCAAGCTGTCTGACTTTGTTGCTCACTGAATTTATTCTTTCAGTTTACTCAAATGACCTTTGACACTTAGTAAAAATGTTCTCACTATGGAGGCACAAATACTAATGCCTGATCTCCTGGGTTAAATTCTTGAAGGTGGGATTTATTTATTATAAACTTGTTGCATCTCCTGGTCTTTCTCCATGTTCTGCTTTACCCTGGGCATAAACAGCTTAATGTTTTTTTGCAAAGGAATATAGTATTCTATCATACTTTTAGTAGAAATCAATTCTTCTATGTTTCCTTAGCAATGTCACTCAGTCCAATGACATGCCTGACATACAGAGTTTCAAATGGGGTAAACCCAGTTGAAGTTTGTGGTAGCTCTGCATTTGCAAGCAGTAGGTAGGGTAAACCTGGTCTTGTTTTTACTATCTGCATTAATAACTTTCCTTAGCATGGATTTCAGTGTGTTTGAATTTCCCCACTAATCCATCACTGGGTAATAGACTGATGCCTTCAACTGCTTGACTTTAAAGCATTGTCATCACTGATGCATTATATTTAACAAAAAGGGAGTATCTTTGTCAGTAAGCATCTCTTTAGGAATACACAACCGGGAAAATAACACTACTCATTTTTGGCAACGGCATTAGTATTTCTTTTGTGTAATAGCACTGCTTCTGGAACTTTTGTAGTGTAGTCCATTATTACAACTGCTACAGTCAGATACCCACTGCAGGATTTTACTAGTGGCCCAAAATATCAATGACAGTGCATTTACATGGCACCTCTTTAACAACCAATAGGTTCTGTGGACTTTTAAATCTAAGATGGGTTGCAGTTGCCTGATAGTCTAGATAAGAAGTACATAAGCTGCTTTTTTACTTATGCTTGGCCTGTAAGATGTGGTTAAAACACTATCCTTAATTTTGTCCATGCCTAAGTGACCTTCTAACACCTGACTAGGGCCAAGCTTCATTACTAGTGCCCTATAAGGTTTTGATACAGGTAAATGATGTAGATTTTCTTCTCTGTCTTCTACATCTAATACAGCAGGTTGCCTTTTAACTCAAAATAGGCATACTAACTAAAGGAGAAAACCTTACTCATGTTCCTTCTATATAGCACTGATTATAATCTGTTTTGCCCAACTTAAAATATCTAAAAAAAGAACCAGTTGTTTTAATTCACATTTGCATCAACTTAGTATTACTTATGAACATCTTTGTGAGAGAGATATTAGAAAACCGAGTGCTTCTAATCATGGTAAGAATTTTTTTCATTTTAACCCATGCTGAATTGTGTACATAACTTGAAGTTCTGAGAGGTAAGTCACAGCAATTAATGAAGCCTGATAAGGGTAGCAGATTGTTAATAATGAGCACCTTAAATAATTCTGTTAAGATGAGCAATATGTTATGTGGCACTGAATATTATGTGAATGTATGGAAGAATGAGATTAATATTACTTATGCAAGCATTATGTTTGTTTCACAATCTACTATTACAATTAGTAATCTCTAAAGACCTTTGGTTTTTTAATGTTGATAATCCTTTAGTGCCTGCTACTTTGGCATTCCTAAAATTCATAAAGGTATAAATAATCCTCCTTTATGCCCCACAGTCTTGGGGAATGCCTCTGTTACAGAGATACTAGTCATTTATGTTGATATGAAGTTAAAAAGTGCCTTTGACCTTCACCAACATGTTGTTAGAGATTTGCATTATTTTTAGAAGTCTTCCTAATACTTGAGTTGTCCTGGAAACAGCTGACATTATGAATCTGTAAACTGTAATTCACAACACTGTTGGAATGCAATGGTTGCTGCTTATAATGTTTTGAATGAAAATGACATCAGACTTATCAAATCCTTTATGGAGTTAACACATCAAAACAACTTTACTTGTTTTGAGGATAAATACTCTTTCCTACATAAAGATTTAGCTATGGGAGCTGCAGTCTTCTCAAACTTGTGCCAAATAAGTTTGTTGTATTGGGAGGACACATTTATTTTCAAGAGTGATTTTATTTCTTATATTTAGTTGTACATAAAATACCAGGACAACATTTTTTGTTATAGTCAGGTACCCAGCAAATATTTAAGTTTTTTTGGAACATTTAGAAAACATTACTTCTTCTTCTTTCGGCTTTTCCCGGTTAGGGGTTACCACAGCGGATCATCTGTCCACTTATGATTGGCAGTGGAGTTTTATGGTGTCGATTTGCCAGCCCGGCGCAAAACCTTCCACAGAAGGCACACACATGCACACTCACACCTAGGGACAATTTAGAGTGTCCAGTCCACCTACAGCATGTCTTTGGGATGAAACCAGAGTACCCAGAGGAAACCCACGTGACTACAGGGAGGACATGCAGACTCCGCACAGAAGGCACCCCAGCCAAGGATTGAACTGGAGAACCTCTTACTGTGAGGTGACAATGCTAACTGCTGCACCACCATGGCCTGGAACTTTAAGTTTCTACTGATGATAGATCACATGATTTGGATGTGTTGGTCATCAAATATAAGGTTTCAAAATCTTTTACATCAACCATTTTTTGGAAACCTACATTTTCTAAGACATACCTTCATTGTTCAAGCTGTCGCCATTGTTCTTAAAAATAAGAGTTTAGTGAAAGGTCAGATAGTCAGGTTATCAAGGCTCATTTCTTCTGACAGTCTCTCCTTAAATGGCTTAGACAATTTAACTAAAATGTTAAATAATAAAAATACATATGAAGAGGTTAATTGAGGAAATTTGCTCTGAAGTTATTATTGACAGAAACAACCGATTTAGACCTATTCTAAATAATAATTGTACAGTAGTTCAGATTACAACAGCAAATCATATTGATACTTATAATTTTTATTTAATTTAACATTTGTTAACTGAGAAAGTCTGACTTGGAATAAAGCCATTTTTCAGCAGAGAAAGCCAGACCATGCATAGGAAACCTATACCAGCTCAGGGAGGGTATGCAGACTCCACAGAGAAGACACCCCAACTGAGAATCAAACTAGAGAACCTCCTACTATAAGGCAACAATACTACCGGTGCACCACTGCACCATCCAATGCTTTCTTTGCTCCTTTTTAATTGAATGAAATACACATTAGATTGATCTGAGAATGTATCCCAGATGTCTTATTTACTGATGAACTTATTAATAGAAATGAAAGGTAAACCAAATGTTGTATGTAGGACAGGGGACAACATTGAGAACATTTTGGAAAGGAGTTCTATGCCTGAAGGCATAAGCATTAACAAAATGTATGAATGTGGAATATTTCAATAGTGTAAGTTTATATGTGATTGTACAAACATTACTGTGAAGGAATAGTGTAGAACCATTGTGTGTCCTATTTGATATGACTGTAATACTAGAGCAGTTATTTATTTAGTTCAGTGTTTGTTATCTGATTCTTTCTTCAAATGCAAAGCCAAAAGATCTGTTAGATGTAGAACTGATAAATACTGTAACAATATTAAAAATAAAAATGGCTACAGTCCTCTTTGTTAGACAGGCTGAGCTGCACTAATTTTAGGAAGGTTCTCCTTTTTCATTTTTGACAAGGTTACCATCAGTGATAGAGGTGGGTTTTGGAACTGCCAGTTAGAACAGAGAATATTGCTGCAACCGAAGGCCCAGCTGCTGAATTTCCACCAACACACTGCCAGGGACTCAAAGTCATGTAATCATGACCACCCAGCTACCAGAACAACTGCGGAAACTAAAACATGAGTTCTGACTCACAGTTACCAGTTGTCAGAGACAATCAAGGTCTCTCTGTAGAATAGGTAAGTGAGGAAGGGAAACAAAGATGGAGATTTTAGGTTTAGGGAGGGGAGGATTGATTTTAGGTTAACAAAGGGGATACGTGGGCTAAGATTAGGGAGGGGAAGGGGATTTTGGGTTTAGGGAGCAATTGTGGGCCAGATTCAGGAAGCCTCTGTGTAAGAGTTATAACTCTTACACAGAGGCTGCAGTTAAATGGTGTGATGTCAGCATGTCATGCATATGCACGAGGTGCATGAGGCATGCTGAATCACACTGTAACTCTTACACGGTACGTGTAAGAGAGTAGGGGGCGTGTCCGTAGGCTAAGCCCTGCATGCGGACACGCCCCCGTAAGAGTAGAATGGCTGAAAGTAAACAGCCACGAGAGAGGCCATGGAAATGTAAATAAATACACTACACAACACATTCCCCCACAGATCATTAGTGTACAATGTGAACAGAGGCTATAAAATGAAAATAAAAACTGTTTTATTTTTTTTTAAACCCCGTAAATGTGTGCTACTGTGTGCGCTCGTGTGCACGGGTGTGCTACTAGCGCAACTGCAGTTAGCAATCAGTGGAAAAGGATATGAGAACTAAATATGCAACATAAGCCAAGAAGAAATAGCTTAGCTGTAGAATTGCCGGCTTAAGAGTAGGCAGGCAGGGGTCGAGCCCACACAACAACCTTTTTTTTGTAAATAAGCACTAAAAAAGCCCCTGACAGTATTGTACAAATGTAAAAGTATATCCTTTTGTAAAATGGAATGAAATGGAGCATATATATTGAAGTAACACAATAATAAAAATAATTAGAAATGTACTGATAGCTAAGCTGCTGTGAGACAGAGTGCCCGTAGCTGCGTAGTGTTTAAAAAGCTGCAAACTGTACGCCCGTTGCTAAGCACCGGTTTAACAGGCTGAAACTGTTTGCAACTAGCTGTGCTTAGCTTAACATGTGTGTCACTAGCCAATTAAGGTTTATCCCAGCGCACACTGTTTGCGCGCCGCTCCCACAAGCTAACTGGCAGTGCGCATGCGTTAGCTCCGTGCAAACGAGCGCAGACCTGCTTTTAAGTGCTTAAAAGTGCTTATGGCCTGTTTGATTGACAGGTCCTCAACTCATTTCTGTCAGGACAATTAAAAATCAGTGGTCAGATTCGAACCCAGGATACCATGCACTAGAGTCAAGGTACTAAACCACTAACCCATGACAGCAAAACCTAGAAATGCAGAAATAGCATATATATGGGATAAAATCCAGAATGGAGCATGATAAAGCATTTTCAGTGAAGTAGATACAATTCCAAAATGGCCAATCAGAGAAATGTGTGGGAAAAGCGGCATATATAAGCCCCATAGGCGGGAATACACAGCAGAAACGATTGTAGAACAGACCTGCAGTCAGAATGAGTGGAGTAGGTGAGGGACGTTGCTTTCGAGCACAGCGTTGGGGTGTTGAGGAGTCCAGATACATGGTCTGGCTCCTTGTCCATCATCACGAGGCCCAACTCATGCAGGGCCAGGTCTCATGGGGAGCATACAGGGCGGAGGCATGGGACCAGTTGGCTCGTGATCTGACCAGTGCTACTGGCATTCCACGCACTGGTGAGCAGGTCCGTCACCACCATGCGGACCTGAAGTGATGTAAGCAAGACCAGTTGACCGAATGGATCCAGGAGGCCCGGGATATGCCCAACGCCCCACTACTAAGTTACATTTTACTTATGTATGTAAGGATTTCAACTGGCTGATACCATGGAGATGTGTAGTCCAATATTACTTCTTTCATATTACAGCTGCAGGTGTCCGCTCTGCAAACCGCGAGACGCATGCCCGTAGGCTGGCGCAGCTGCGCCACCATGCAGGTTAGTAACCCCACCCAGTACTTGTAAATAAATATTATACTGTAGCATGTATCAGAACACTGCAGTGTATTGATTAAAAGTAATATAATGTGCAAGCAAGAATTGAAAGTCTGCAGGTATGGCTGCAACAAGTTCATCAGTATGCAAGTGTAACTGGAAATATAATTGATAGAAATAAATAGTGCTGTAATACAGATGTCCCACCATTAATTAAATATAGTGTAACCTGCAGTAGTCCCAAGAGTACAGCTTCAGAATCTGAGGTAGTCACATGTGAGATATATCCCCTGTTGAAATGCTGAATCATGACAGAAGTGAGGCTGTTGGAAAGTGTTTGAATCACCACCGGTCTAATATGTGAACAAAGCCTAGAAGTACCAACCTGAACTGTGAAGTTGCAGGATGTATGAGAGTGACAGAAAGGGTCATGTATGAATAAATAAAGTAGTAATAACCCCTGAATATATTAGCTCCAGTGTGTTTCTACAGAACTAAATGCATGTGGGAAGTACAAATTAACATCCCAAACTGATTTCAGTGTGTCAGAATCTGGAATGTCTAGGCCAAAATCTGTATATGGTGATAACAGTAAACAATTTGCAGATAGAATGAATGATTATCTGACAGACTACACAGCCATAGTTGTCCCCTGTCCTGTCATCAAAGTGTAGCAGGATGATGTATCTGATCAAATTCAAAATAAGTAGGATAGTGATGTATTTGTAACAGGTGTAGCATGACAGTCAAATAAAAATTATTTTGAAACATCAGCCTCAACTTAATTGTGTACCTATTACAAATGTATATCAATGTGTAACTTATGAATGTGTCATCACTTTCTATCTCCACCCAACCCTATAATTCCATATAACAACACCCACTACATATTGGTATGTGAACATTTCATTAACCATGGACATTTGTCCGTTTAAAAAATATATGCATGTCTGTTTGTGCATGTGCCCTGTTCATACCTGCAAATCTGATGGCCTGTTGCCATTAATCAACCCTGCATGTTGTTTGATTGTGTATTTCCATTCAAATAATGCATGTGATATTGATATGCCCCTTGTTCAATGGTGTTAATATCTGGGTATTTGTTTAATGGGAATACCAATGCATGCTGTTACAACTAATCTGAATGGAATAATATGCCACTAACCCAAACTAACATAACTACTCACAAACCTAGAATGCTTGGGAAGGCAGGTCCCAGCGGACCCACATCTCCCACCTCAGCTGGCGACTGCACCTGGCACTAGTGCCCAAGCTGGACCCTCCTCCGGTGGCCCTGTGCCACCTTCGGGTGGAAGCGCTGCAGGGGATGGGGCCCATCCCCCCTCTGCAAGCATGGCCGGAGGAGTTCGTCCACTCACCCTCCAAGGTGTCCGGTCTGTGGTGCGAAGGGAGATCCAAGACTCTGTTCTTGGGCCCCTACGCCAGCTCGAGGCTCATGTGGCACAGCTAACGGCCCTGCCCATTGCCCCACCTACACAGCCCCCAGCACAGCCCCATCCTGGGCTGTGAAGGAACAGTGGCAACTGCCTATGGGTGGGGATATCAGTTCCACTGTTGCCATCTGTGGGCTCATGCGTCTTGGATATCCCAACCTTCGCCCCCGTCAATTGTGTAACCCCACCCATGTGTGTCATACACCGCCCCTGTATGTGTCTTGTCTGTCTTGTCTGTTAACCTACCCAACCTACCTCCCCAGCTATACCAACTTCCTTCACCTGACATACCACTCTCACCTGAAAAAAAAAAAAAAGGGCACACTGTACCAACAAAAAAATTACGCCCCATACATAGCTGTCCATGTCGCACACATGTTCGCTTGACATTTAAACTGTTAATTACAATTGGCTCTACAACATACATTAATGTTGTCCTGACACCTCTCTCAGGGGTGGAAGGTTTCAAATGTCTCACCAAAATACATGGAAATACACAGCTGTTGCTGAGAAAGACATGGGCATCTATGGGCCTTACCTACATCCTTCCTGCAAATCCCACACTTGTTTCCCTACTGTCTTACCCTCTTTGTGACCCCTTTTTCACCACTTTCCTGCCACCTCTTTTTCTTTTCTTTCAAAGAAAATAGCGCGGGTGTGTGCTTGTGTGCGCAGAGCTAAACGCCAGTGCGCATGCGTGAGCTCCGCGCAAACGAGCGCAGACCTGCTTTTAAGTGCTTAAAAGTGCCTTTATGGCACTTTGACTGACAGGTCCTGTACTCATTTTGAAAACCTGGAAAGAAAAATAAAATCCCACTGCCAGTCTCGAACCCAGGACTTTCTCAACATTAGTCTGTATGACCTACCACTAAGCCATGACTGCCATACAAGAACATAGTGCTAAAATAAATATAACATGTAATAGTAGGAATCAATATAAAGGCAATATAGGAGGTGTACTACCTAAATGCATTTCAGGTAGAGTTTTAATGGCCGAATTACTGGATTCCCACACTAGTTCAGTGTTAACAGAAACAGCCCTACTAATTGTTCGCTTGTACATAATAATGTAAGGTAATGTACACATAAGAAAGTATGTATATGTACACATACATATATATATAAATATATAGTAATACATATGAAATATAGTCGTAGGTGTCAGTATCCATACACACTCACTACAGGAGACAGTGAAGATAAATGCAGCAGCCAGAATCAGCAACACAGCCTGACTCCTGTGAGACCTACTAACCCCTTAACTGCTGGAAGGTGCCTCCAGCACTTTGATTGATAGACCCTGTACTCAATTTGAAAGCAAAATACAAGCATACTAGTAGGCCCTACCACAAGACCATTGCAACACTAGTCTGTATGACCTACCAGCAAGACATGACTCTCATACAGGGATATAGTGCTAAATAAGTGGAACATGTAATAGTAGGAATGAAGATAAAGGCAATATAGTATGTGTACTACCCTAAGCATGCAGACAGACTTTCACTGTCCCAATTGCGGGATTCCCATACTAGTGTGTGTTAACAGAAACAGCCCTGAAAATTGTTAGCTTGTACCCAATATTGTCAGCTAATGTACATATATGACAGTATGTATATGTACACATATGTATATATAGCAATACATAATAAATATAGTTGTGGGTGTCAGTATGCATACACACTCACTACAGGGAACAGGTGGGAGAAATGCAGCAACCTGAATTCACAACACAGCATGAAGCATGAGAGATGTACTAACCTTCACACTCACAGAACATTTTCCAACAGCATACCAGCATGGTCCACGCCCTACAATCTGAAAGGGCAACGCCTATCTCACATACCTTTTATAGCACTGTCCTGAAATCACAGTGAGACATGCAATCAGTACACAACTGGCTGTATGCAATTAGCCAATGCTGCCTTACAATTGGTGCAGAGGCCATCACATGGGCCTATGCAGATACCTACAAAAGCATTCAGTACCCACACTCCACACATGCAATACAGTCATTGCACAAACCTGAGAAAGAGAGAGAGAGAAACAGAAATAAGAAAATATACAGACTGACAGCAGCAAAACCAGCAGCAGCAGCAGAAAACAGCAAGCAGCAAGCAGCACCACTGACACAGCAACAGCTGCCACAAACACAGGTAATGCAAAGTAGCAGGTTAATACTGTGTTTACTGTGACACCTCAATATGTTACATAGTTCACTATCTATAGGTATGTCCATGAGATAGGTTGTGTGTACATAGTCCTGAAATATATACATATGTAATATTGCTGTACATGTTGCCCATACTTAAAACTTCCATAGCTTAGAACACAAGGCCAGTTGTGCATATGATGCAGTAGTTACCAGGGTCAGTAGAGGTTACTCCTCATTGGTGTGGGACCACTGTGTATGTATGGCACTGTTCAGGTACATATCCCGTAGTATGGCCAGGGATTAATATCAGTCTGTCATGTGGTGCTATGTCCTCCAGGGGTGAGCGTAGCACACATCCAGGGATACCATTTAAGTAACAGTGATGCTATGTGTTCTGCAATGTTGAGGGTGGCTCTCACCTGGACATGTGAGAGGATAGGAGGTTACAGTCATCTGGGATAACTAATACCACATGTGTAGGAGAATGGGGTACCTGCACCTAAACTGTCTGCAACAATGTTGCCAATATCTGTGCATTTGGTGAATGTGAAGCATCTTAACACTGCTGACCACAGATGCCTTGCCTTCATGTGAATCTGCCCTGTGCTGCAGTAGCCTCCTGCTATTGTTATACAATGTGCCTGTATCTGTAGTCTACTGGACAGGATTAATAAGTGGTGTGCAGATGTTCTGGGTTAGATATGTGTGTGCACAGTACATGCAGTATGTGGGATGTCTGTGGTAAGCATATGCAAAGGGGCCGGCGGTGTGTGTTGTGGCTTCCACTGGCCCAATGGACTGCATTGTTAGCATCACTGTCATAACTAGTGAATAACTGTGTAATTACATGCATACATAGCAAGGTAGTGTACTGTGCTTGTGGTGTTGTTCGGATATGTATATCCAGGCTGAGTAATGTGTGTCCACATCACAGGATTGGATGGCAACACACATCCAGTATGTAGGGATGAACACCCAGAGTGTGTCAGATGTGTCGCCTGTGCAGAAATATCTGGCCATTACCTGTCCATCCCCCACAACACACACACATGCAACATATGGCAGAAGTACTATAGCAGTACACACATGTTCATAGGTTCATACTAGGCTATTTGCCCTAGGGCATTGATAAGCCTAGTAGAATGTGTTTGTCTTTCACCACCCAATTATAAGTTATTCTGCTATGCCCTTGTCCGATGTTAGTATACTGTGCCTCTGTCTAACAGTGACATAGAAGTGATACCTGGGGTACAACTATGATCTCCATGCACTCATCCAGATTCCTATGGAAGAGAGTCAATGAGGGACTCTGCCTAACCTGTAGTGTGAGCTCATTACAGAGTGAAGGGAGCCTCTTGGTTAGGAATATGCCCCTCCAGCATGTCCATGTATGTCAGTGCTGAGGTCCAGGTCTCCTGAGCATGTCGCTGTATGGGACTCTGATTGCCTGAGGTGCAGCATGTTCATTACTGCTGGGTAGGACATGGCTGTATATGGCATGCACAGATTGCCTCTGAACAGGCAGTATGCCACGGAGTCCAGCTGGATTTCCTTTACCTGGGCAGCATATGACATCTGTTTGAGCCATTGCATCCTCTTGATGAGGTACTGTTGTCCTGTACCAGTTGCTGTAGGTGTCTGGTTAGGTACATCACAAAAGGTGCATTGTACGCAATTATAGGCCTGATGATGGATGAGTAAAGAGGCACAATGACCTCCCCTGCCATACATGTGAATCCCTCATGATTAGCTGGGCTATATAACATGTCTTTCAATCCACGTTGGCCATGTGGTTGACAAATGACAGACTGCTACCATGTTTCTTCCCCAGATCCCCAACTACGTCTTCTGTACTCAATGGCCTAACACCTATGTTGTACTTTGCCACCAATGTGGAGGCGTGGGAATCTGCATTGAATATTGATACTCCCCCTCCCTTGTTCAAGTGCTGGGGCTGACAAGAATGGTAACAGCTATAACTTGGTAGTACTGGTGTGCTCCTGTGAAACCTGAAACAGGTTTATGTTACTGCACAGATATCGATGTCCAGAATGCTAAGTAGGGTTTTGAGTGCGTGCATCCTGAGGTCTAGACTTCCAGTGTTGAGTAGCATCACTCTTACTACCTCATCCTTTTTTGTGATACAAATGGATGTGGGTTTGCCTTATGAACCTTGCCTAATACAGGCACTATGGGTGTAGCAAGAGGCTCCGCCAAATTCCAATAGGACAGGGGTGACAGGTGCAAGCTGTCCCTAGCAAAGCATACCACCCCAAGATGGCAGGTATTGGCACACCTGTGAATGACACCAGTATGTCAGTCAATTGTTGGAAGGGATCATCGTGCCTTGATATTGTGGCATCATTCTTGGTGATGGTAGGATGCGACTCAAGGTCAGGGTCAAACTGTCTTGGGCTACGTGCTCAGAGAGCTCCGTACTGTCTCATGTCATGTAGTCCAGGGAGGTATGTGTCAGGTCATTCACACCAGCATGGACATTGACTGAGTCATATCTGTACTTGCCTTGGGGTTACCTGAATGTTTGTGTTATGTGGCAGGTCATAGTGCCCGACAGGCTGCACACCGTGACCCTCACCTCATTAAGCCTGGTGAACGTGATGTTAGTGTGCCTGATGATAGAGGCACCTAGTGCAGGTGTATGAGGTGTGTTGTTTACTGTTAATGGCTGTGAGTGTTCAGCACATTGGCTTTGTGTGATATGTGTTGCACGTGTTCGTTTCCGTGGTAGCGGTTGCCTGAGTGTCTGCTTAGGAGGTCTCTGCTGCATAGGCAGACCTGTAGTCCGAGCCTACAAGTATGTTCATGTGTGATCATGTGTTAGTTCTGCTGTTGCGGTAGGTCTATGTGAGACTGGAAGTGTAGTGAGTGTGGTTTCCTTCGCCACCTGACTGGTTATGGCGGTATTGAGTAGACAGAGCCTAGCCTCCAGTTTGGTATATGGTTGCATCACTCACATGAGTTTGAATTTGTTGTTAGGAGGAGGAGGGGGTTGTCTGTGTACATGCAGCTGTTCTAACATTGTCTCTGGAGTACCACACTCACCAGCTGGACTGGGGAGGGAACTGACAACTGACCTCTGGACATGCTAGAATACTATTGTGAATTCCGTAATAATTAAAAACAAGGTCCAGTGGGGAGTGAGGGTGTACTGATATTACCTACAACTGCTGACTGATATAAAAGCGTCAGTGAGCAAGTGCCAGGTAACCTAAGTGCAATGTGTCACAATTAAGTAAATGCAACAATGACAAGCAGTCACTTGCGGTCATGTGTAACATGGAAATACGTACAGTAAGCAATGCAGATATCAGTAGTGAGTCACAGAAGTGTTGAGAAGCTGTGTATTATGTGGAAGTAGCATACCAGTGAAATAACAAGCTAACAAATAACAAGCATATAAACAAATGTAGATCCAGGAGGCCTGGATGTAGTGTTTGCTACAGCAAACAAGGTGTAGCAATGTCAGTAAGATACAGCTCAGATATGCAGGCACTATAAACCTGAAACCAGATGTCCCCAGCTATGAATGGCAGAGTACAGCCTATTGTACACATGAGTGCAGACCACAAACCTTGTTAATGTTAAATAACTGGCCTGAAGGCCAACTGCCTATACCAGAACTAATACACTTGTACACTGGGCCCTCAATCAGCAGTTCCCAACTTCAACGGATGAAAAATATGTGTCCTGCCACCACAGTGCTTGCCACAAACCTCCCTAATGTAAAACAACTGGTCTGAAGGCCAAGTGCTTAGTCCAAATGACTTAGAATGATAGCTACACTGTAATCAAGTTACAACCAAGCAGTAATAAGTACAATTTAATACTCCCTGTATAGAATGTGTACCATGTATTGCTGAGATACTATGCTGATAACCTGTTTGTGTACCTTTCCAGGTTAACATGGCTCCAAAAGGAATCCAGCATATTCTGCTGCGGAGGATGGCCTGATTCACCAGAGCCTGGTGCGTGACTATGCCATCCTGTTCTCACGCACCACCCAGAATCAGCAGGAGAGGTCTGCACTGTGGCAAAACCTAGTTAGCAGGATAAATGATGTTGGCATGCATGATAGGACATATGAGCAGGTGAGACATCACTGCAGTGATTTGATTAGAAATGTCCGCCAGCGTGCTGCAGATATCCGCAGGCAACAGGTTGCCACAGGTGGGGGGGGGTGGCCACACATCCCCCCCTCACCAGACAGGAGGGGCTACTGCTAAGTGTTGTGGATCCAGCCCCAGAACAACAACAGCAACAGTCATGCATCATGGTGGAGATTGGATCCACACAGCAGCAGGACACCGAGCATGCAGGTAAGATGCCATATTTATTTATTGTTATTACTTTTACATTTGTTGACCAAGATAATCTAGCTGGATATATGTCCATTTTCAGTAGAGGCCTGGGGAGAAAAGCTCCACACATAATATAATAAAGGCAGACAGACAAGTTGTTAATACAGACAGCCAACATAATAGAAATATACACCAGCCTGTTAATTAAATCAACATACATTTAAGGAACTCAAACAGTTTAGAGTCATACACAATGTACTGTCGGTTTCAAAACAATTCTACCTAAAGCATAATGGTTACACAATAAGGCAAAAGCCATATAGGTAATAGTTAGGGCTCAGAAGGGTAGAGAAGTAGAAGGAGTATGAAAGATAAAATAATAGGGAAGAGGCAGGAGTCAAAAAGGGAAGTGAGGAAAAGAAGGAAGACAGTCAAGAGGAGGTGGGAGGGATGGGAGAAGTAGGTCAGAGCATAGAAGGACATCAAGGTGAAAGAAACAGGGTAGAAGCTAGTTTTATGCACAATGAGGGTTAAAGGTAAAGAGAGGGTGGGGAGAGGGACGTTAGCCTGGAGTCCAACAAGAACAAAGCCAGTGGTTTTGGAAGTACAGTTTGAGTTGTCGTTTGAAGAGAGGTAAGGGTGAGATTAGAGTTAACTCCTGGTATGTACATATGACTGTTCTGTACACTGTTACTTCATGCACGCATAAGGTGTGCATGTGGTATGTATCTGTCATCATGATATGTAATTGTGCATGTGTGATACAGACATTATGAGCAGCTGATGTGTATAAGGGAACTAGTGTACTACTGTACTGTATCATGTGCAAAACAAATGGCACACTTGTGCCCACTGACATTACTCTCTTCACACTTCCAGGTCCCTCCCATCTAGCAACGAGGCAGGCCATACATGCTGTTGAGTGTTTTTAACATTACCTGAAAAACAATTTATAATACTAGTAAGAGTAGTGTAACTCTGTAGTAGACATGCTGGTGAGTGTGTTTAATAATACCTGTAATACCCAGTTGTACTAAATTAAGAAAAGTGTAACACGGTACTGATGTGTGTGTTTACTGTGGGGTGTGCATGTGTGCGAGTGTGCCTGTGCCCATGTGTGCATGTGTGTTAGTGTCCATGAGTGCATGTGTCCATTTCTGAATGTGTGCATTAGTATTGAAGTGCATCTCTGTCAAATATGTGTTGAGACTGTAATCTGTGTTCCCTGTTTTCCTCCCGTAGGTTCTGGTGCTGCTCTGGTGACCTGCAGCAGGGAACCTAAATCTTGTGCTTCAGGTACTGATGATGATGAAATGTCTGTAATGGTGCAGGAAGGTGTGTTTGGGTCCACCATTGGTTAGCCAATTGACAGTACACAGCTGTCAACCCCATCAATGCGCACAGTCATCCTGCCGTTACATTCTTTGTCACCATTGTCCCTAGGTGATGGACAGTCTGCAGTGGGCATAGATCAGGGTAATGTGGTACCTGTGGTCATGCATCCCCACAAGGCAGCCATGAGCAGGGTCCTCCAATGGTACCACGCAGACAGTCGCCCATGGGTTCTCGTGGGGGCATCCGTGGCCGTACTGCCTCTGGCCGATGTGCCCAAGGAGGTATGTCAACCTCCACTATGTTTCGAACTGTCATGCAGGCACAGGCATGTATGGAAAGGTACACCAGACAGGGTCTGAGGGAGCTGAGAGCATGTCGCACAGACATGACAGACGGCATGCGTGACGTTGCGAATGCTATCCACAACTTCACAGATGTCGTTGACAGACGTTGTGGGGGCATAGAACAGCTGCTCCACAACCAGATGTCCATGGGCCAGGGTGATGGTGTGCGTTTGCGATGTCGACGTGGCCGTATGCCAGCAACAGCTCCAGCTGGCAGTGGCCGCGGATGACAACAGGCACACTCACGCACCTCAAGTGCCAGCACCAGCCCCAGCAATGCTGGGTCTGTGCTGTCATCAAGACGCCCCAGCCCAGAAGACCACGTGCACGTGGCTCTGGACAGTCCCAACAGGGAACTGTGTCCAGTCAACACACCCCTGCTTCTGATGACAGTACCCAGTCTGGGTTAGTACCGGATACGGCCTGTAGCACCCCTGCCAGGCACAGGTACCATGTCCATTCCCACAGACACTGATCTGGATGACCTGACAAGTGCAGTCTGTGGCTGTCCACAAAACCCTGTACATGGCAGCCATTATGTGGGACTGTGTGCGTGCTTACACACATGCAGAAACCTAACACCTAGGGCAAACACATACACACACACACTGCACCAACACTGGTCCACCCTGTACTGCTGCCCCTCACAAACAGACATACACACACATGTCAATTGGTGTTACCAGTGGCTGGCTTTGGCATACCTAACCCACACCCTGTGCATATGATGACACTGTGCCACCTCCTGCATACTACAACATTGGTGCAGGAAAAGGTAAACACGTTGCTGATGCACAGGGTGACTACATAGATGTGTATAAGTAGTAACATGTTGGTAACTGTTCACTGTTCCACTATGATTGTGTGTATATCCCAGCAGTCCTGCTGCAGTAACTGTATGAATGTCCTCAATTGTTATCTGCACCCATACTACTTACCAAAGTGTACCAGCTGCACACCATCACATGCTAACATTGACTATGGGAATGTGCATCATGTGCTGTTATGTAGATTCAGCTATATGTATCTGTTCTGTCACACATGCATTTATACACACCCTGCTACCCACACACATGCACATGCTCACCTGCCATTCCCATTATTTATTACCCTACATGAGTAGCTGTCGATACATGACAGGTACACATTTGAGAAGTGCACTATGTTGTTTACTACCGACTTCCTCTTCTCTACCTGTACTCACAGGGTGCAGGCAACCTCATCAGTTCAAAGATGTAATGTGCATCAGGTACTGTGGTACCCTGATTGCCACATCAAACATGTTTCCCATACAGAAATGCACACACAGACACATCCCAAATCCACACACATGCCACATTCAGGCTTCAAAACACTATCTAGGTATATTCTGGTACATGTGCGTGTTACAGTAGCATGTAACACTATACTGAGTACTGTCAGTTGTCTGTTGTCATGTTGTTTGTATAGAATAAAATAATTGTTTGATTATCCTACTTCGTTTTGTGGACATTACTTGAAGAAGTGTTACCTTACATGTGTTATTGGTACCACCACCTTCTCTTTTGTAGTTTTGTTTGTATAGGGTGCTGTCAACATCACTGCTTGTTAAGGGTAATGTGCACCCTGCAGTGCATAGCCCCATTTGGCAAAAGCCACATCCCACCCCCATCATTGTGCACACACACTATCCCCACCCACAGTAAAACACATACTTTCCATTTGCAAGATTCAAGCCCATACCTAACTGTGTTATGATAGCAGAAACAGACACATTAGCAGAGTGTGCTATTTGCAGTAGTTGGAGAAATCCTTTCTAATGCTGTACTTAGAGGGTGCTGACATCATCTGTGTGTAGGAGGAGGGATGTGCACCCTGTAGTGTGTTCTCCCAGTTGGCAAAAGGCACTTATCCCTCCCAGCAATATGCACACACACAAACCCCCCTCATACTAACACACATACATTCCCTTTGCAGGATTCAAACCCCTACCTAACTATGTTATGACACTGGAGAAAGACGCATCAGTAGAGCGCGCTATGCGAATTACTGGAGGACTTTAATACAGGTAATATAGTTATAGAGTCCTGACATCATCAGTGTTTCAAAAGGGAGATCTGCATCCTGTACTGTACTGTCACAGTTGCTAATAGGGGCATTTCCCACACACACATCGATGTGTTTGAGGTTTGCATATGTGGGGGATCCAGTACTCCAGTGTGATTAGTATATGATTTGATTGCAACAATGAGGGATATACTCCCAGTGGTGAGCATTTTGTACTCATGTTTGTGATGATCAGGTCTAGTATATCTGCCCCTCTTGTGGGAAGGTTGGTTACCTGTTCCATAGCTAAAGAATGTCTGATCTATGGGAACCCTAGAACATGGGTATTGTGGCTTGTGTAATGTTCACAGTCTATGTTTGGGTAGCTGACGTCACCCAGTATGATGGTGTTTGCAGAGAAATCTATACTCTCCTGTGTCAGCATGAAGGCTGTGTGGGAGTCCTGAGTTTGAGAGGGTGCTGTAAGAGCTCCTCTGTGTCTCTTTCCCTGTGGTCCAGGGAGGTACGTCTCAGGTTGTTTGCACCAGCATGGACAATGACTGCCTCATAGTTGTACTTGCTGTGGAGTGACCTGTGTGCCTGTGTTATGTGGCACATTCTATCACCCGACAGGTAGATAAATGTGACCCTCACCTTGCTCTGTCTGGAGGGCGGCACGTCTGTCAACAGCTCATGTCAAGCAAGTTCACACCCCTCATAAATGATGTGGAAACCTTCAAAGGCCTGTATAAAGGCATTCTATGGACACATTCAGGAATGCATGGATCATGAAACCACATATGAAAGCATGACCCAATTCTCCAAAGGCAGATGTCCTGTGTGCCGGACACCAGCCATAAACACACTATACAATAGAAGGATGATGCCACTACATGATACAACAACCTCCCAAAATGTGAAGGCATCACTGATGAGTATTGGAAGACAACTACAGGCACCCATACGATTGTCTAAGGCCATCTTTGAGAGAAGATTCCACAAGCCACTGAGGATAATCACAAGGCTTTCTGTAGTTATGTTAGGAACCTGGGTGGTACTACCCAGATATGCTCAGAGGTAATCCAAGATGTCACACGAAATACAAAACACACAGACATTGCCATCATCCTAGTGGACAGGTTCACTGCTGCCTTCTCCCCCCCACCACACCAAAAGGGCAGATATGTCTCGCGGCAGAGTGCTGCCCCCCCTGACATCACAGATGCTCAGGTAAGAGATGCCCTTCCCAAAGCAATAAACACTGCATCAATGGGACCAGACAGTGTCCCAGGCTGTGTCCTACATGAACCACAAGAAGAGCTACACCCAGACATAACACCACTGTTCAATCCCAGCCTTACTACACGATATGTGGCCAAAGAGTGGCGTACAGCAACAGTGGTCCCTCTACATTCAGGTGGTGCCTTCACGGATCCCGGACACTATTTGCCCCATATGTCTGACTAGCTTTGTCTGCAAAGCTATGGCAAGGATCATCATGAACCTCACATATCTAGATATTGTGGACCTACAGACATGTCACCATACATAGTTTGGCTTTGTTAATGGCAGATCCTGCCTCTCAAACCTGTTTGATTTCTTTGAAACAGTCGCCAAGGCCACTGTCAAGGGGAAGGAGGTCTACACAGCCTACCTGGACCTTGCATAAGCCTTTGATACAATACCCCACTTGTGCATTCTAGGGAAGCTCACCAGTGTACATATTAACCCCTATGTCACTATGGTTATTGCACAGTGGCTCAAGGGCAGAACACACATGGCTAGAATTGCTGGAGCCATGTCAGCCTCCAACCTGGTACAAGTGGTGTCCCACAAGGCTCAGCCCTGGGAGCTGTCATGTTCATTATATATTTATCATAGGTACAGGCCAACATGGAAGTACTGCGGCTGAGCAAGTCGCAGGTAACTGCAAACCGGACGCCATAATCAACTCTCCAGCTAACACACGCATCCTCCAAAAGGGCCTCTTGCAAACACATGACTTGTGCCACAGCCATGGCCTCAAGGTGAATGACAGAAAGCGTATAGTCATCCCCTGTGTCAAACACAAAGTGACCACAAAGTACCACATATGTGTTAATCCATTAAGTGCAGACGAAGGAATTATGGACCTTGGGGTACACAGGTTGATAGCATTCTACCATTTGACAACAACATGGACAAAGTGGTTAGGAAAGCATGTTATTTGGGCCACATCATCATGATGGGATCCACATGTAGATCAGGGGAGGACATTGTGCCCCTTTACTCATCCCTCATCATGCCCATAATTGACTATGATGAACCTGTCGGCATGCACCTTACCAGACACCTGCAGCAACTGGAGATACCACATATTACCTCGACAAGAGGATCAAAGGGATCAAACAGATGCCACATACTGACTGGTTAAAGAAATAGCAGCTCTACTCAGTGGCATACTGCCTCTTCATAGGCAATCTGTGCCTGACATATAAAGCCATGTCAAACCCTCACTTAATGGCCATGCTGCACCTCAGAATATACAGATCCCATCAGGATACACGCTGCAAAGACTTGAACCTCAGGAGTGATATACATAGGACATGCTGGAGGGGCACATTCACAACTCAGAGGCTCCCTTCATTCTTGAATATTACCCCAATAGAGGTTAGGCAGAGTGACTCAGTGACTATCTTCAAGAGTGATATTAATGACTGGATGTGACATTGTAGGGTTACCCTGGGTATCACTTATGTGTCACTGTGAGACAGAGGCACAGTATACTAACCTTGGAAAAGGGCATAGCAAGACAAATTTACAATGCATGTTGAAAGCCACACACATTCTGGCTAGGTGGATACATGCCCTGGGCAGACATCCCTGTATGAACCTATGGACCTATGTATCTTGTTCACCATTGGCCCTATGTGCTGTTAATCACCAATGCAATCTCAATACTATGGTAGCATGTGCAAAGGTCAGTTGTCAGTCACCTCTATGGTACAGTTGTGGAATGTCTCTCATGTAGTAATGTCACAGCTGCCACATGTACACAGTCAACCCTATCCCCTACCCATGGATGTACAACACATGTATGAGATGGAAACACATGGCCAAACTGTGGACTAAGCACTCTGAACCCAGTACTGGCATAACCTGTCTGGTGGCATGAAATACTACAGTGACAGCAATACCAATCTGATGTGGACCTACACGGACAGCAATACAAGCATGGAAACACACCGGGCCAGTTGTGGAGCCTAAGGATAACATCCTGCATGACTGGCAGACATCTCTGCAGCTGGCACACAGGCATACATTAGGCCTGCACACAGCACACATAACACATAGCACACAAATCCTGTGTGTCAAACAAGCACAGTCTGTACAGCTATACAACACTACTGCCACAGTTGTGTTAGGTACTTTTATTGTCCAGTACAGTGAGAACATGCTCACCAGGCTGGACAAGGTGTAGGTCACAGTGATATGCTCATGGGGCACTGTGGTCCACCACATAACACAAGCATACAGGTCAGTCAGATGCATGGACACATATGACTCAGTCATTGTCCATGCCACCACAGCTGATGTGGGATGTCCCTCACTGGGATACATGATAGGAACATGGAAGGGATCACTGAGCAAGTGACACAGGCTGGTAGACCCCTGACCTTGGTTGGCATCAGACCCTCATCAGGGATTCTGACATATTACTGAATGCTAATGAATTAGTGTAGCTACAACACCCTAGCTGAACGGTTCTTAGCATGCAGTCACTGCATTGCTATGGAATAACGTCTTACCACTACCACAACAGGTGAAAACATGCAGCACCTGTACATCAACAGCATGTAGACTATATGCCCCAGACCAGGTGTGTATCCCTCACTACTAGGCTGATAGCATCTACATCTCACACTGTATATACACATCCCACATGCAGCACCTGCACAGAAGACCACAGTCATAATGTTACCCTGTGCAAATACCATGTATTCACATGTGGCAGGCATCACACATGGTAACTATTGAAGGTCACAGGTACATATGTGTATTTGGCACACACATACATCATGTGTGCGTTGCCATAACTGGTTTAATCAATGTCATGCATTATTGTGAGGGACAACCCGCACACATGGGCATTCTGTGTGGGCAAAACACACGTGGCATGTCTGTAATCAAAAGCCATACATAATTGTGATATCATTTAGAAAGGGGTATGTGCATCCTGTAGTGTGTTTTCCCAGTTGCCAAAAGGGATATTTCAGTCATACACACTTACCCCCCCCCTTCAAACACACTTGTTGGATTCAAACCCCTACCTAACTATGTTATGACACTAGAAATGGACGCATTAACACACCGCACTATTCGCATTACTGGGAGATTTTCTTTCCCCTGATATACTTATAGGGTGCTGACATCATCAGAGTTTAGAAAGTGGAATGAGCATCCTGTGGTGTGTTTTCCCAGTTGCCAAAAGGGATGTTCCTTTCATACACACTTGCCGGATTCAAACCCCTACCTAACTATGTTAAGACACTAGAAACGAACGCATTAGCGCAGCGCGCTATTCGCATTACTGGGAGATTTTCTTTCCCCTGATATACTTATAGGGTGCTGACATCATCAGAGTTTAGAAAGTGGAATTAGCATCCTGTGGTGTGTTTTCCCAGTTGCCAAAAGGGATGTTCCTTTCATACACACTTACACCCCTTCACACACACTTGCTGGATTCAAACCCCTACCTAACTATGTTATGACACTAGAGGACAGACGCATTACCACAGCACGCTTTTCGCATTACTGGGAAATTTCCTTTCCCCTGATATACTTATAGGGTGCTGACATCATCAGAGTTTAGAAAGTGGAATGAGCATCCTGTAGTGTGTTTTCCCAGTTGCCAAAAGGGATGTTTCTTTCATACACACTTACACACACACTTACCCCCCCTTCACACACACTTACCCCTTGCTGGATTCAAATCCCTACCTAACTATGTCATGACACTAGAAACAGATGCATTAGCAGAGCACACTATTCGAATTACTGAGAGATTCATTTTCTCCTGATATACTTATAGGGTGCTTACATGATCAGTGTCTAGAAAGGGGAATGAGCATCCTCTGGTGTGTTTTCACAGTTGCTAGGAGTAACATTTGGACCAAGTGGGTGAGCATGCCCAGTTCAGCCTTCCCATGGCATGTTGTGTGAAAGATGTCTCATTTATCTAAGTGTGTGAGCATGCCCAGTGTGGGCTTTCCATATGTTGAACTCTGCAGCCCATCACATTTGTGGATGAGTGTGACCTTCAACAAATACCTCCAGTTTATGGTTGTGTGTTCTGTGCCATGTTGTGTAGTTACTGTCCAAATGCTTTTTGTGTGAACACAACAGGGAGTATACTGTGCCTACAGGTTTTGCATGGGATACTTTGCACACAATTGTCAATATCCGTTCATACTGACCTAACACTGCAGTACTGTATAGTGTAGTGGTTCAGTACTTTCACTGTGGTGGTCAGTATCCTGGGCTTTAGTCCTATCACTGCTTTACATTTCCATAGTGTGCACAACAGCCTGGTTAGGGTCAGTTGTGCACATTTACCCCAATGGTGCCTCTCTACGGACCCTGGTAATTACTGCCCCATAAGCTTAACAAGTCTAGTCTGCAAAGCTATGGAGAGGATCATAATTGAGCTCATAAACAAAGATATAGGGGACATGCAGACATTGTATCCGTCCCAGTTTGGCTTGGTCAAGGGCAGATCATGCCTTTTGTACTCGGTTGATATCTTCAAAACGGTCACTTAGGCCATTGTTTGGGAAAGGCAGTCCATACAGCCTACCTTGGCCTTGCAAACACTTTCAACACAATACCCCACTCATACCCCACTCAGGTATTGTGGAAAACCCTAACAACTGAAATGTAAACCCATATGTCACAAGATGGGTTGCAAACTGGATTAAGGACGGGACCCACAGGGTTAGAGTTGCTGGCACTATGTTAGACTCCAGGCTGGTCACAGGTGGTGTCACACAGGGCTCAGTCCTTGGCCCCCTATTGTTTGCCATGTACTTCCCAGAAGTACAGGCCAACATGGGAGGACTTTGGCTGACAACGTTTGCAGATGACTGCACACTGGGTGCCATAGTGGACAGTGCATCAGACACGGATATCCTTCAGAACGGACACACTGTAACTCATAGCTGGTGCCAGAGCCATGGCCTGAAGTCAAAGTGCACAACATGTGTAGACATACCCTTCAGGAAAAGCAAGGTAACCCCAAGCTACCATATAGGTGGCAATCCTCTAAGCACAGAGGAGGTTATCATGGACCTGGGGACCCAGGTTGACAGTCGCCGTTCTTCTGACACTCACGTTGCTAAAGTGGCTAGAAAGACCTTCTACATTGCCCACCTGATCAGGATGGGATTCACATCCAGATCTAGTGGGTCATTGTTCCCCTCTACTCTTCACTTATCAGACCGGTGATCGAGTAGAATGCCCTATTCTGGATGTATCTCACCCAACATCTGCAGCAATTGGAGACACCCTGAATGCTCCCCACCTAAAGGATAAAGGAACCCCAACATCTGTCATATGCTGCCAGATTGAAGACACTCCTGCTCTATTCAGTCACATACCATCTGCTTAGAGGTGGCATGTGCCTGACATGCAAGGCCATGTCCAAACAGGGATTAATGGACATGCTCCACCTCAGAATCGGCAGATCCACCTGAACCAGTAGTGCAAGTGACTTACACCTTAGCATGGATGTATGTTGGACATGCTGGAGTGATGGAGTTGTCACTCGGAGACTCCCTATGCTGTGGAATACAATCCCGGTCCATGTGAGGTAGAGCACCTTGCTGGCTGTGTTCAAGAGGTATCTTGACCTGTGGATGGGAGGTCATACGTTTAACCCGGGGATCGTCACTGTGTCACTGCTGGAGAGAGGCACGACAAAATAATGGGCACAGTACTGTTTCCATATAAGGGGTGGTGTACGCCAACAAACTCTGGGCTAGGCTTATACCTGCCTTA
Source organism: Protopterus annectens (assembly GCF_019279795.1). NCBI lineage: Eukaryota > Metazoa > Chordata > Ceratodontiformes > Protopteridae > Protopterus > Protopterus annectens. The sequence goes on along the minus strand of NC_056731.1, from coordinate 1,546,136,513 downwards.
GGGAAGATAGCCTAGTATAACCCTATGTAACTATGAACCTATCTGACCATGTTGCATTATGTTCAGATGTGAACTACTTACAACAGCCTCATCCAACATCAGTAGTGTATTCCACAACATGGGTGTACATTGGCAAACACTACCGATGTGCCCTAGGCCATTTCTAATGCTAGTCGGAGAGTGTGTTTGTCCGTCAACACATTGTAAGTGTAGTTTGCCATGACATATGTCTTGTTTAGTATACTGTGCCTCTGTCTACCTGTGACATAACATTGATACCCAGGGTTAACCTACCATATCCCATCCACTCATTAGGATTCCTGTTGAGGAGAATCAACGAGTGACTCTACGGATAACCTGTACTGGTAGTTTACTCATGCGTGGGGGTGGCTTCTGTGTTATGGATAATGCAGTACAGCCTGTCCTATGTATGTCAGTGCTGGGGTTCAGGCCCCTCATGTGCATAGCTCCCTGCCATTCAGATTGTACAAGGTGCAGCATGTGCATTGATTCCAGCTTGGACATGGCTTTCTACATCAGGCACAGCTTGCGTCTGGGTGGACAGCATGGCAGTGTGTGGAGCTGCACTCTGTTTAATCAGGCGGCATTACATGTGTTCCACCTTTCATACTCCTGGTGAGGTACTGTTGTGGACTTTACAGTTTGCTGGATGTGTCTGCATGAGGTACACCCACAGGGCTGTTGTGGTCATTTCTAATGCTGATGAAAGATAACTGCAGAACCACAATGACCTCCCCTTAGCTAGATGTCAGAAAGCATGGACCATGCAATCACAAATAAAAACAGGACCCTCTCCACAAAGGGAAAGTGGCCTGTCTGGTGGACCACAGCCATAAACAAACTGTATATCAGACGAGGGATACTAATGCAAGACAGAGCTACATCTCCAAAAGGGAAGACAGCTGTGATTAGCACTAGTAGAAAGCTACATTATGTCATAAAGACATGCAAGGTCAACTTGGGGACATAAATCACCAAAGACAATGAAGGTAACCACACTGCTTTCTTCAATTATGTCAGACACCTGGTTGGGAATCCTCAGATATGCTCAGAGTTGGTACACAACAACATATATTCCAGTGACCTGACAGATATTGGAAAACTTGTTCCGTAGGACAGCTTCAGTGCGATTTAGCCCCTCCCTCACCCCTAAAAAAAAAGAAGATAGTTTTAAAACTGGGGTTTTAACCCCACTTCCCCGGGATGTCCCAAAACCGGGAAATCCCCCCAAAGAAAACCCGCCTTTTTGGGAAAATATGGGAAGGTTCATTATGGAACTCAAAAGAAGCTGGACCCTTTTATAACCCCTTCTTTTAACCCTTGCCTTTTTCACCAGGTTGTACCTTTAAACTGGGGTGGGCCCAAAGGGTCCCATCCACAAAGGAAGGGCCTTCCCCAACCCCCCTGGCAACTAAAAACCAAAACAACTTAAACCAAGCCTTGGGTTTCAAAAGGGTAGGGAAAAAGTCCCTTTAGGTCCTTTACAAAGAGACATTTTGCCCACAAGGGGGCCCCGGGGCCCCCCAAGGTTTTTTCTTTTAAGGGCAAACCTGGGGGGGGTTTTTTACCAAAATTTTCAAAGAAAATGCAATAGGGCCCAATGAAAAAGGGCACACATCCACAAAGCCACCTGCACTTGGCCAAAGGCCTTTTTGACCCAAAAAATTCCCCAACTCAAAAAGGGAACCCCCAGACAAAAAAAATCAACACCCGGGAAAATTAAAAACACCATTTGCACCCAAAAGGGTTTCCCAAATGGTTGAAAAGAACCCCCCGGCCCCCATTGGAGGGTTTTTTTCCGGGTTTAAAGGCCCGTCCCCAATTTCCCACAAAGGATGTTTTCCAAAAACCCAATTTTGGGATTTACCCCCCAGATTGAAAGCAAACCCAAAAAAAGGGGGGTTGGGCCAAAAAAGTTTGCCCCGAAAAGAGGAAAACCCCCGGGAATTAGTGTCATACCGCAAAACAACCATCCTACAAAAGCCGCCAACAAAGGGGAAGCCCCGGTCCCCCAGAAACCCTGGGCCCGAAATTTTAATGCAATAATGTTAGGCATCCCTTTTGGGGGAAAATTACCCACAAAATCCCCTTCATTTTACAGAACCCCACTGACCCCAAAAACAAAACGGGCAAACCTTTGGGGGCACAGTAGAAGGGACATCTTTTTTTTTACAACCCCTTTGCCAAAGTGGAGGAAAACAAACTATTTTTGGCCCCCTTATTCCCCTTAAAAGGGTTTCCAAAACCAATCATAGGAGGCATTTACCACTAACCTTTCCCCTTAAAAAAGGCCCTATTTAAACAATTTGGTATTTTATCAAGCACTTGAAAGGGTTTGGGGGAACCCCAAAAGGTTTTTCCCTACCCTGAAGGGGTCAGGGGTCCCCCCTGTCAAGCTTCCGGGGAAAAGAGGAAACCCCCGCCTTTTTTTCATGCAACCCCCTCCCTTCTCCCTAAACCACATACAAAGACCATTCCAAATGGAGGTGGCTTCCCCCAAAATGCAAGCCAAAAAAAACCCAAATCCAAAACCCGCCCATAGACTAAAATTTAACCTAGACAACAAAGGGCATCTGGAGGGACAGAATTTTCCCCAAAAAAAAACAGGACCCAGCAGGGCAACCCCACAAATCCTTCCCCAAAAGGGGCAACCTGGAAAAATGCCCCAAGAGCAGGGCCAAAAAGCCAGCCCAAGGCCAAACCAAAGAACAATTGTAAGGGGTCCCTAAGTGCACACTAAGTCCCGGGGGCCCAAAATTGGGGGGTCCTAACTGTACCCCTTAAAACCACATAATGGGAAAGCCCATCACTAATGGCAAAGGCTATTTTCCCTGCCCGGGGAAACCCCAAGTAACCCCCTTGGGCCATGGAAAAACAGGGTTTGATTTTTGTAGGCCCGGGATATGATGGTTTTGGGGGGTTATACTCCTTCACCAAATTTTTTGCCACCTTCAAAACAAAAGTCAGGGAAAAAGTTCTAGGGGTCCTTCCGGGGGCCAAGCTGGTTTCCTGGGAAATTGGAAAGGCCCCAATGTTTCAAGGGGGCCCCCACCTGCAAACCCCCTTCTTTATAAACCCCAACCCCTTGGTGCCTTTTTAGCCCAAAATGGGGGCTACCCTCCAACCCCCGGAAAATAGAAAAAGGGGAAAAAATAAGGGGAACCCAACCCCAATCCAAAACCCAAATCCACATGCCCTTCCAATTAAAATTTTTTCCAAACCTGGCACCAAAGACCCCCCACTTGGGGTTCCCCATCAGTTCCCACCAAAACCGGCAACCCCCAAGAAAAACCAACACAAAACCCTTTTCCCCAAGGGGGGAAAACACATGCAAACCCTTGGAAACCAACAAAAGTTCAGTTTTTGCCCAAAAAGTTTAAACCCGGCCCCAAAGGCCCAAAAAACAAAAATTCCCCAAACACCTTTTATAGGGGGATTTCCAATATCCAAAAAACACACTGAAGCCCCCTCAACCCCAAAGGGCCAAGGGGGTTTTAAAATAAATGCCATGGGCAAATGGAACCACCCAAATGGAACAAAATCAGGTCACTCCAACTGGGGAAGTTCAACACCAGCATTACCCCTCTTTGGGGGTGAATCAACCTGGGAGTACCTCCCCAAACCCCCTGGAAAAAAGGAAAACCCCTTAAAGGATTTCCTTTTTGGGTTTGGTTTAAAGGCCCCCGGCGGGTTTTAAAACCCTGACCTTACAAAATTCTACCCACCCCCAAGATGGGTGCCCCAAAAAAACAAAAAAGACCCCAAGGAAGATCCCGCTGGGGGAAAAGCCTTTAAAAAAGGTTCAAAAGGGGGTCCCCAAAAGGCGCTCCTGGGGGGACATGCCTTTTGGAAAAAGGGCCCCCCAAAAATTTCCCAAAGGAAGTTTTAAGTAAAACCCTGGGCTGGGAATGGGGGGGAACTCCCCCCCCCTTTTGTTTTTAAAGAAGAAAAATTTACAACCCCAAACAAGGGAAAACCTAAGGGTAATTTTTTCCCCCCCAATGGGGGCCCCAAGGGGTCCCCAAAAACCCCCAAGCTGGGGGGGGAAATGCCCTTCCAAAATTTTAAAACATTTATTCCTGGGCCGTGGTGCCCTTTTGGGGTTCCCTGCTTTAAAGGAAAAACCCGGGATTTTGGGGTGTTTTTTCCTCATAAAATGTTCCCGGGGGAAACCCAAAATTTGGGCCCACCAAAAGGGGGGTGCCTTTTTTCCCAAGGAAAAACCCTCCCTCAAATTGGTGGCCAAGCATTTGGGGAATCCCGGGAAGTAAATAAAACAAGGGGCTTGGCTTTTTCCCGTTTGGCTTTTTTAACAGAAACCCCCTTTTTTAAATTGGTTACCTTTTTTTTGCGTCAAAACCCCTTTAGGGGAAAGGATTTCCCCAAAAACCACCTTACCCGGGGTTTCCCAAAACCAAAAAAACTGGGATCATTAAAAAAACCCCCACTTTTAACCCAAATTTCCCAAGGGTTAAACTCAAATGCCCGGGAAAAACGGGGCAAATTCCGGGGAGCAACTCAGAACTTTACAATTTCCCCCGGGCCCTTGGGGCCCACTTTTTTTCAACACCAGAAATAAACCCAAAATTTGGTGAAAAATTTAAAATATGAAAATAACCTAGTTTGGGGCCCATCTCACAAAACCCCAGAAGGGAAAACAAAACGGGGAAAACCATCCCCAAAGCTAAAAAATTCATTTTCCCCAAAACGGGTTCCCCCTTTCCCCCAAGGGGGCCCCTGCCAGGGAATTACCCCGGCCGGGGACCCCCTTACAAATTTTTTACCCACCCCAGGAGGGTGGGCGTTTCCCAAAAAACAAAAATTTTTTACCCGGAAAATTCCCGGGGGCTGGTGGGCCCCGCCATTAAAAAAGCCTAAACAAAAACCCATACTTGGGCACACCTGAAGGGGAAACCCTGGCCCTTTGGGGAAAACACTGGTTCCCCCTTTTCCAAAATTAAAGGGGTTTTTGGAAGGGGAAAGGGCCCCAGGGTTCAAGGGACATGGGAACTTCCCCAGGATTATGCCCCAGGTTGGGGCTGAAGGGGGTTTCATGAAAATACAAAATTCCCTTTCTGGTTTTAACAGGTTGTGCATTTTGGGCCCCCCCCCAATGGGGTATCAACCGGGATTAGCCCCCAAAAATCCCCAATGTTTTGGGGGGGGGCTTTCCCCTTTCCAAGGGGGAAAACCCCTTTCCATGGGACCAAAATGGTTTTTTCCCCAGTTTTTGTGGTCCTTGGAATTGGGGGGGTTTTCCCCCCCGTTGGGGCAGCTGTTTTCCAGGACCCAAATTTTGTGCCCAAAGGGGGAAGGGCAGAATTTGGGGGACCCAACTTCCCCCAAAAAGGGGCCCACCAACCCGGAAAATTACCCCCCAAACCCCGCCCTTTACAACCTGGTCTTTCCCCAATTTTGGGGGTTTATTGGGAATTTTATTGAAGCCCCGGGGGTTGCAAACCTTTATCCCCATTTTTTTTGTGGGAAAATCCCCCTGGCCAAATTTTTGGTTCAGCGTCAAGGGCCCTTTTGGCAGGTAGTCCCCCACCCGCCCAAAACCTTTTTCCCCGGGGCTTTTAAAACAAAACCCCCCAGGGTTATTGGGGGGAAAAACCCGCTTAAAAGTGACCCTACCCTCACCCGGTGGGTTTAAACTGGCTTAATTTACCCCGAACCCAGGGTTCCCAAAATTTCTGGGGCCAATTTTCCCCAACCCCCCAAAAGGGGTTTTTCACCAAGTGGTGTCCCCCCAGGCTTCAGTCCCCGGACTTTTGTTCCCCTCATTACCTTTTCGGGAAGGGAAAAAACCGGAGGATTTTGGCCAAAAAATTTTGGTTTCCAAAATGGGAAAAAGGGCCCTCTGGGCTTTTAGAAGGGCCCCAAGCCCAAAACTGGTGCCCGAAGGCCTGGCCACTTTAAAACTTAAAAAATCTAGTCATTAAACCCTTGGGAAAAACCCGGGGTTACCCCTTTCCCATCTGGGGGGTCCCCTTCACAAAGGATTTCACCCCCCAGGTTGCCTAAAATTTTTTTTAAAACTATTTCCAAAACCCCCGGGGTTTCCCGCTTTAGGCAGGTTTTTAGTTTTTTCTGATTGGGGTTTACCCCTTTTTCTATTCAGCACCCCGATTCTTCATTTTTAATCTTTGGCCTCTTCAGCCCCCCCCCCCCCCCCCCCCCCCCCCCCCCCCCCCCCCCCCCCCCCCCCCCCCCACCCCCCCACCCCCCCCCCCCCCCCCCCCCCCCCCCCCCCCCCCCCCCCCCCCCCCCCTTTTTTTTTTTTTTTTTTTTTTTTTTTTCTTTTTTTTTTTTTTTTTTTTTTTTTTTTTTTTTTTTTTTTTTTTTTTTTTTTTTAAGTTTTTTTTTTTTTTTTTTTTTTTTTTTTTTTTTTTTTTTTTTTTTTTTTTTTTTTTTCCTGGGGGTTTAAAATTGCCTGGGGTTTTCCCCCCCCAAATTGGGTTTTTCCCACAATTAAAATTGGCCCAGGGGAGGGGATCCCCTTCCCTTTGGCCAAAGTTCCTTGGTATTTTTAGGGGGGGTTTTTTCCTGGTTTTCCTTCCCCCTGAAGGTTTGTGGTGGCGCATTTCTGATGGGTGTCACCAGCCACGGCTCAAGTGCATAACCTGCATCCCCCACTAGGTGTCCGTGTGGGAAGACCCCACTGGCAAATGATTGGTACAGCGGTGTCAGATGCCAGATGTGGGAATCATGGTAGCTCCCAGGGCAGCCAGCACACACATTCATTATTATGCCCTGGGCATCACACACGACCTGGCAGTTGATGGAGGGGTATCCCTTGCGGTTAATGCAGACTCCCACCCGTCACCAGCTGGTGCTTTGATGCGTACATGCGTGCAGTCTATTGCACCCAGCACCTCAGGGTATCCCGCTATTTGCTAGAAGAGACGCATATTGCTGGCCACAACCTCACGGTCATTAGGGACATATATATGATCACCGACATGTGCTGACATGGCATCCAGGAACTGGTGCAGTACCCTGGAGGCTGATGCCTGTGATATCCTCATCATATCACCAGTTGGTCTCTGGAAGGTACCTGTTGCTAGTATTCTTAGGCCAACACATACCTTGGTTTCCACTGGGATGGGTTCCCCTCTGTTGGTTCTGTGTGTGAGATGTGGCCTGCACAGCTCAACAATCTGCTGAAGAAGGTCTCTGTCCACTCTGTAGCACTCTACTATCTCCAGCTCATGTAACCCATGGTAGTTGACCCTGGGCCTGTATACTTTTCTCCTTCTCCTCACTCTGGGTTGTCTGTCAGCATCTGCATTGTCACTACCCGCAGCAATTCGCCTTTGCCTGATTATAACAGCTATGGCAGCCCCTAGCATTTCTGCTCTGAGTTCAGCTTTTTTCAGTTTTCAATTCTGATAGCTTACTTTCTTGCAGTATCTCTTGTGAGAAACACCCTGCACTGCTCTTTGCAGTGTTTTAAATGCTGGGTTGGGCTTCTAGTCTGCCTGCATAATTGCCTGCTTCCAATTGTTTCCAACAATTAAATGCAGCAGTATCCTCTGGCAGATTCCATGTATTTTAGTTGTTTCCTGTTTCCTCTCTGTTTCTTGAGGGGGAACAATGTGCACACCAGCTTAAACACGCTCACAGTCACTTAAACGCGCGCACACATCCCTACACAGTGTTACACGCGCGCACACATCCTTACACGGTGTGAACTAGGCTGATTCATGTTAAACGCTGCCAAGACACTGCCTTACACATGTGCACACCCGCCACATCACCGTTGTAAACGGTTTGCAACACTCCCATATGTTGAGCTAGCCTGCCTTGCACGCTGCAGCCACAAGATGCATGTATTTCAAGAAACTTTGAGTGTAGGGATAGCGTACACCTTCAATTTCTTGACTTTCCTAGTGTTCTGTTGGGACACACCTCCCTCCCTGAAGTCTGTCTGTCATCTTTCACCTTATATTTCCCTCCAATCTGGTACATTTGTATCTATCCTTCCCACCTGTGATGTCACCTACCTCTTACTCTGTTCCTCCCCCTTCTCTCGAAAGTGCTCATTACCTATGTAGCAGTGTGATTCAGTATTGTAACCCTCATTTACATAGGATTGCCTAGCAATGACTAGTTACATGTCTTACACGGAGCTTCCCCCCCCTTGACAACCACTAAACGGAGGCCATATTGTTTTTGGTCTGCAAGTCCCTCCATTGACATTCCATGTAATACATAAATCCCACTATTGTGGGCTTATAAGCTTCAGTTTTTAGTTTTAGGTAGCGCACCCCATTTGCTGGTGTGCGCTGCAGTTAAATTCAAAATCCGTGGAAAAAAAAGTTATATAACATATTTTTGCAAAAGCATGCCAATGGCCACATATTTGGCCATTGGCATGCTTAATGAAACGAATGCACCTTTTATTTGGAGCTGACATAGCCTTTTTAATTTTGCAGAAATGTACTCAGTTGTCAGCTGAGTACATTTCTGTAGCTAACACGTCCGTTACACGGACTGGTTTCTGCTTCGTGGATCACTCAGATACCTCATTTGCATATCTTTGAGCTGCAAATGAGGTATTGAGCATTTCCACGCCCAGTCCATGTAAGAGACGTGTTAGCTGTCTCTACGGAGATTTGGGCTGTTCCTGAATCGAGGTTATAATGGAGGCTTACACTACTCTTGAACTCCGTGTAAGCCTTCCTGAATTTGGTCCTGTGAGTTGGCATAAAGTTAGGAATAGTGGGATTGTAGGTTTAGGAGTGATTGGGAGCTAGTTTAAAGTTACAGATAGTGAGGGGAGTGGGATGTTAGGTTTATGGAGAGATCAGGAGTTAGTAAAACATTAGGGTTATGGAGAGGATGATGGTTTTAGATTTAATGAGTAATCAGGAGTACTCAGAAAGTTAGAGTTATGGAGGGAGATTTTAGGTTTAGGGGTGATTTGAAGAAAAAAGTTTAGGGTTAGGGAGGGGAGGGGATATTAGGTTTAAGGAGCAATCAGGAGCTTAGAGTTAGGAAGAAGAGGGGGATTTTTGCCTTATGGAATGAGTGTGAAGGATTAGGGTTAGGGTAATGGAGGGGAAAGGGAATTTTAGCTTTTCAGAATGATCAAGAGTTTAAGTTTAGGGAATGGGTAATGGTTTTTAGGGTTAGGGTTCTGGTAGGGATAGTTAGCCTTGAATAACTGCATGGGAATCAAGACAGTGGAACTTAGATACTTACCAAAGCAAACAATTGGCAGCAGTGAAGTGTGCTTCAAGCTAATGGTACACACAGGCACTTGTAGTAGACTCATAAGAATATAGAGAGCTTCTTTGACAGTTATAGTTTAATGCCACTATGTTTCATGGTATTAACAATAATGTGTCTGTTCTTCCTACTGTAATATTGCATTCACTACAAGTGAAATGATTTTGTGCTTAAAACATTTTATAATTATTTATTTCAGTTTTTATCATCTGAAAAATGATATTGTTTTATATTTGAGTCATTATTTCTATTGATTGCAATGTATCACCTGAAGTGATGCCTTATATTTAAATGTCTATTCTAGTCATGTGTTTTCCTTTCCTCTCCATTCCAACACTTGAGACTGATTTGAGAATTGTACAATTTTCTATTTAACTTTTATGTTTGTGTTCTTATGGGCTTCTGACAAGTGCCCTTCTCCTTATTCTCTTTGTCATCTCCTTTCATGTGCTAAGAGTTCCAACTAGTCTTTGTACAGACTTCTGTCTTATACTGATTCTTACCTTAAGGTTTTCTATCAGTTCACCTTCAGTTCCTATCAAAGGTTTAGCCAGGCATACTCTTTGTACTCCACTGAGTACATTTTTTCTGAGCGTCACATCAACATGGCTTTTTTTTCAGGTAATTCTATGTCTCTAACTGTCTAAATAAATGCCTTTAACAACAGATGCAATATTGCTAATCTATAAACAATATTTTAATAGTTATAAGAGGAACATCTGAAATGTTACTTATTTTATTTATTTTACATCTTTTGACCAGGATAGTCTTACTGGATACATGTCCATTTTCAGTGGAGGCTCGGGGAGAAAAGTTCCAACGGTAGTTACAAAAGCAAACATGACAAAAAATACACATTTAAACGAGTTTACAGACTCAATTGATACATTTGACTTATACAATCTGAAAAAATTGTGATATAGAACACTTAAAATAACAGATTGAATAGTAATAGTACACAAGTATTACCAAAGATTTAGTCAGGTTTAGAGCAAGAACATAGCCAATGTGTATTAAAATACTGTTTTGAGGCTTTTTTTTAAATTGTGTTAGAGAGGTCTCTAGAGTAATGTCATCAGGCAAAGAGTTCCAAGTTTTACATACAGAATTGGCAAATAGAAAGTCACCAGCAGAGTTTTTGGATTTAACAGTTTGGACTACCACTCTATTAGATGAGCAAAGTGGTCTAAAATTATAGTGGAGGTAGATAACATTTTTAAGAGCAAGTATATTATCTGGTTTGTTAAGTACATTATGAGCCATTATTAGTTGGTTGTACTTTAATAGGCTCAGCAGCTCTAGCCAACCAAGATAGTTTAGGTGTTTACAGTGATGTGTTCTGTAAAGCATACCAGTGGCAAATCTAGCTATGTGGTTATAACAGGAAGAAAGTTTATTAAGATCACTTTTGTTTAAGTTGGTAAGTAGAGGGGAGGCATAGAAAAGGGTAGGGAGTAGATGAGAATGGGCTATGGCTATGCTAGCAGGTGGGGTAAGAAAAGGTTTAATTCTATATAATGTACCAAGTTTTTATTGATGGTTTTACTTACATTTATTAAGTGCTTTGGGTCCATATTTTTGAGATGTGTCCCTTTTTAAGTGATAGGTGTCCAGGCGGGGCGGGGGGAGTAACACAGCAGCTTGTGAGTACAAAATGGAATTTGCTTGCTACACCCCTAGCTCCTATATTTATTTACCAGGGAAGTCCAACTTGGGACAATGCCAATTTTCAGCAGAGGCCCAGTGTGAAGTACTCCAGATACATGTCTTTGTAGTATGGGAGGAAATCCACATGAATGCAAGGAGAATATGCAGACTCTGCACCAAAAGGCACCCCAGCCAAGAATCAAATTAGAGACCCTCTTGCTATGAGGCAACACCTCTACTACTGCACCATTGCACTGTTCGATTATAATGCGATCCTTTACAGTTTTGGCTTTCTGTTGCTGTTTCCTGGATCCTTTTTACTGTCTAACTACAGCCACGTTCTAGTGACTTTTGTAGCCTCTTTGTCATTTCCTTTTTCATGGTTTTAATTCTGGACCTGTATATGACTGTCTGTCTTGCACCTCTTCTATCGTGAATCTCAATGGCTGCATAAACTTGTTGCTTTACTTCTTAATTATGAATGTATCAGTCTACCACATTGTGTCTATGGATTGTACCACCTATGTGTTTTCTACAGTGTGTTAAAAGGACAAAACTCTTCCGAACGTTACATCATGGGTCATAATAGATGTCTCAGCTACACGATGAAAGACTTTTCCTAGATCTATTTGAATTTCTACATGCATGTTGAAATATTTATCTATATCACAATAAGTACATATTACTTTTGCTTTTTGGTTGTTTCTAATATTATCCGTGTACACCAAGATACTCTTTCCTTGACAAGGGTAATGTTGTAGCCTCAGTATAGCAGAGCTCAAACCTATTTTACTTCTAGAAATATAGTCTTAGTTGTAACCTAACGACACAATGCTGACTCCATTTTTACATTTGTGGTGTTGTCACAGTCTATAGGAGCAACTATATTGGTAGCATGCATTTCAGTTTTTACATTCTACTGTTTTATTCTATTATTAGTAGCAAAGACCTTAGAAACATGACCCTCCCGTGACATTTAAAACAAATTAACTCATTACTTGATACTTTGTGTTTAACAGAAATTTTCTTATTATAACTCTAAGCTTAGAAGAAGATAATTCAGATTTATAAAAGGTACTCAAGTAAAAGTCACTAAACTGAAGTTACTAGCTGGTCATAGTTTTTAGGCACACTGCATCACTCATTTTTTTAATATTACTAGGCAACATTTTTCAAATCTGTTTACTGCTAAAAGGAAATTTTCAGTGTTCTGCTGCTGTCAGGTTATTGCCAAAGAATTAAAATATGTTTTAAGTCAATATTTGGGCTCATATCAGTCTGTAAGCATTCTAAATCTAGTTATACATTTTATGGCTCTATTTTAGAGGTTATCACATACCTAGACAAAAGTCATTTTCTTAAGCTTGTTGCAGTCTGTGTAATCAGTCTATCCATGAATGACTTTTGCCAAATTTGTTTAGTCACTGTTCTCCTGAGTGGCATCATGCTCAAAACCCAGGAATTCATGGTTGTCTTTCATGCTTATTTTCTTCAGGAAAGGTACACTTCTGGGATTAACATCAGCATTTAATTTATGGATCTTACAGCTCTCAGCACAAATAATTATTCTTAGTGCAGTACATCACCAAAAAATTTAATTTTAGTCATGCAATCCCCCTTCAGAAGAGACCAACTATACTCTGAATTGGTAGGGCTTCAGTTATTCATTTGTATTACTGGTTTCATTAACATAATCATGCAGAAATGATTTCTGCATAATATACAATGGTGCTTGACTATTTATAGCAACAGTTCTACTTGCAGTTTTATATACAAAGGGCCAGATTCACGAAACCTCCGTGTTAGAGTTAATATGTCGTACACGGAGGCTGCAGTCTAACGGTATGACGTCAGCATGCCATGCATATTCATGAGGGCATGCTGAATCATACCCTAGGCTAACACGGTCCGTGTAGGAAAGTAGGGGGCATGTCCGAATGCCGAGTTCTGCAAAGGGACACGCCTCCAGAAGAGTCAGAGTCCTGAAAGTAAACACCCATGAGCGAGTCCGCGGAAATGTCAAGGAACACAACACCACACATGACCCCACAGACTATAAACCCAACTGTAATGTAAAACGTAAAAATAGCAGTTTAATTTTTTTTTTTTTATAATTTCCAAAATGTTTGCCCATAGTTGCACTCATTTGCGCGGGTATGCCCTCCACTCAGCCACAGTTAGCAGACATTGAAAAGCATATAAGATTTAAATATGCAAATTAAGCCAAGTAACAATAGTGTAGCGGTAGAAACATTGGCCAAAGAGGAGGAGGTAGTCACGGTTCGAGCCCCCACAACATCATTCACCATTTTTATTTAAATAAGCATGAAGCAATCCCCTGACATATATATTTATATATATATATATATCTATATATATATATATATATATATATATCTATATCTATATATATATATATATATATATATATATATATAAATAACTATAATTTAAGTAAAATGTAATGAAATGGGCCATGTTTGTCTGAAGAAATCTGACATAATAAAATATAAAAAAAGGATCATAATTGCCCATAGCTGAGCAAGGCTTTAACAAGCGTAATATGAGTGCCCATAGGTGAGCAGCGGTTTAACAAGCTGAATATGAGTGCCCATGGGTGAGCAGTGCTTTAACAGACTTAATATGACTGCCCGCAGGTGAGCAGTGGTTTAAAAGGTTTAATATAAGTGCCCGGAGTTGAGCAATGCTTTAACACACTTAAAATGAGTGCCCGTAGCTGAGTAACACTTCACCCAGCGTAATATGAGTGCTCATAGCCAAATAATGTCATTCAGCGTAAGCCATTTGCACGGAGCTGCACACCGCACCAACCAGCTTACCGGAGGGCAACGTTGGGCAAGCTTTATTAAAGCCGCCTTTACACAGACACACATCCTAGCTGTCTAGACAGTAGTAAAATGGCCAGGCTCGAGCCCAGGATACTGTGCACTATAGTCAAAGTACTGAACCACTAAGCCATGACAGTTGCACTGCAAAATTCAGTATTAGCATATATATAGGAATGAATGTAAATAAAAGCATGACAAAGCAGGTTTTTTTAAGCTGATAAATATCCAAAATGGACAATCATGGATAAGTGTGGGAAAACCAGCATATATAAGCCCCATAGGTGGGAATACACAGCATAACTGATTGTGGTACCCATTTGCAGTCAGGATGGCAGGTGCAGGAGAGGGAAGTTGCTTTAGAGCACAGAGGTGGGGTGTTGAGGAGTCAAAATATATGGTTTGGCTCCTAGTCCATGATCATGAAGCACAAGTCATGCAGGGCCAGGTTCACTGCGGTGCATGCAAGGCAGAGGCGTGGAACCGGTTGGCACATGATCTCACCAGTGCCACAGGCATTCTGAGGACTGGTGAACAGGTCCATCACCACCATGCAGACATGAAGCGATGGAAGGAGGACCAACTGAACCGTTGGATCTAGGAGTCCCATCAAATGCCCAACGCCCCACTACTGAGTAAGTATCCATGCAATTAAGTATGTAAGAAATGCTATCCTAGCCTATAGTATGGAGAGGTATGTTCCAATATTACTTCATTTATATTACAGCTGCAGGTGTTCATTCTGCGAATCGGCGAGCCTATGTCGATAGGCTGCTGAGGTTGCGCCACCAGGCAAGTTAGTAATTATTTAGCTGGTATTGTTATAGAATATAAGTGAGACAGACTGTAAAAGAGTTCAGTGTTGTAACCCAGTAATAAATGTCAAATAAGCCTAGAAGAAAGATTCTGCTAGTATTGTAAGATTAGATAAGCGATGCAGCCTGGAAAACATTGTAATGCAAACCAGTAATAAAGATTAAACAAGTCTCAAATAGAGTTTCCACCTGTATTGTAATATCAGATAACTGCTGCAGCCAGAAAATGAGTGGTAATCAATCAACAAAGGATAGACAAGTGTCAAATACATCCTTGTAAATTCTGCCATATGAAATAAGTGAGTCAGCTGGAAAGGATTGTTGTAAACCAGTAATAAATGTTAATAAAGCCTAGAATTAAGTACCATTCTGAAATGTAAATATAAAATAATTGAGAGAGTGTGAGAAAGACAGTTTGAAGCTACCAAGAAAGCTGTAATAAGTCTGGAATAAAGGTATACTGCAGTCACTACATAATGAAATGAATGAGACAGCCACAACCAAACAATAATGTGTGAAATAAAATGCAGAACATGGACTTTGTCCGTCCCACAGATTGGATATGTTGTTGTACCCTTGCATTATGGAAATAGTATGGTTGTATGAAATGCTGAACATCCACAGTTGTCTAGACCCATATAAATCAAATGTAGCAGGATGCTGTACCTGAACACAGCCAGATATGAACATATATGAATAAAAATGGAATGTATATTAATGTAGCAGTAACATCCCCATCACCAACATTCCTAATGTTACATACAGGAAACTGTACTAATACATGTAGGGGATATATATCTGCATTTACTAGGAATGTACAGTATATGTATAGGTAGTTTTAGTTGTTAATGTAATATTTCTTCACCTTACCCTATTGTCACAAATGATGCCATTCCACACCAAACCGGGTATGTGTATTCACAATTAATTCCCATGGACATATGCCCTGTTGGTTCATACATATCTGCATGTATGTTGATGCATGTGCCCCGCTCACATAACCGAACCTGATGGCCTGTTGCCACCAATCAATCCTGCATGCTGTTGGAATGTGCACTGTTGTTCTAAATATGCATGTGTTATGCTTGCTGCTCAATGTTCAGAATTCATGGGTGTTTGGTCAATGGGAATACTGATGCATGCTGTTACAACTAATTTTGAATGGTGTTGTTTGTTACTAACCCAAAATGCCATAAAATACTGCTAAACATAGGACAACAGGGAAGGCGGGTTCCAGCAGACCCACCTCTCCCACCTCAGCTGGCAAGTGCACCTGGCACCAGTGCCCAGGCCGGGACCTCCTCCAGTTGCCCTGTGCCACCTTCAGGTGGAAGCGCTGCAGGGGATGGGGCACGTTCTCCCTCTGCAAGCATGGCCGGAGGAGACCCTCCACTCACCCTCCATAGGGTCCGGTCTGTGGTGCGTAGCGAGATCAGGCAGTCTGTGACTGATCCCCTATGCCAGCTTGAGGCGAGGGTGGCGCAACTCACGGGTGTGCCTGCCCATTCTATCCAGCCCCCAGCACAGCCCTGGCCTGGGCTGTGAAGGTGCAGTGGTAACTGCCTATGGGTGGGGATTTCAGTTCCACTGTTGCCATCTGTGGGCTCATGGGCTCGCGATATCCAAACATCCATCCCTGTCATTTGTGTTTACCCCCCACATGTGTCATACTCCACCCCTGTATGCATCTTGTTTGTCTTGTCTGTTAACCTCCCCAACCTACCTCCCTGAATATACCTACTTCCTGCACCTCACATTCCACTCTCACCTGAAAAAAAAAATAAAAAAGGGCACTCTGTTCCCACAAAATAATTACGCCCCATACATAGCTGCCCAATTCGCACACATGTCCACTGGACATGTAAACTGATAATTCTAATTGGCAGTACAACATATTTTGTTGTCCTCACCCCTCTCTCAGGGGTGGAAGGTTTCAAATTTCACACATAATCACAGCTATTGCTAATAAAGAAATGGGCAGCTATGGGCCTTCCCTACATCCTTCCTGCACATCCCGAGCTTGTTTTCCTATTGTCCTACCCTCTTTGTGCCCCCTTTTTCACCACTTTCCTATCTCCCCATTTTCTTTTCTTTAAAAGAAATTAGCGTGGGTGTTAGCGGGAGTAAGCACTTTTAAGCAGTAGTCAGCGGGTGTGCGCTTGTGTGCACTTAACTAAGCGAGTGTGCACATGTGTAAGCACCGCACAAACCAGCGCAAACCCGCTTACAACTGCTTAAAAGTGCCTTAGTCACTCTGTATGATGAGGCCTGTAGTCTGTTCATCAGCAAAATAAAAGTCCCCTGTCAGTCTCGAATCCAGGACCTTGGAACCAGTAGTCTGCATGAATTACCACTGAGCCATGACAGATATACAAGAGTTTGGTGCTGAAAGAAATATATCATGAAATAGAAAGACTGAATGTAAAGGGAATATAGGAAGGCCATTACACAAAGCTTGTTCCCTCTATGTTTACTGGCAATTCCTGTAGAATTGCATTACATGAGGGTGATAAGAGAAACAGCCATGCTAGGAGGTAATAATGTTAAAGTAGCACCTTACAAACCCCACACAGTATCAGAGCACGATAAACACTGCCATATTTGAATAGGTATGAGGCCAGACTTCCCAACTGTGACTGATTTTCAGGGATGTCCCTGATTTGCAAAAAATGTTACCTGTGCCCCACTGACTCCCTGTGAAATGTACTAACAGTAGGTAGAAAAGTGGGGAATCCCACGTAATGGTGACTGTCAATAACTTAAAGTAGACACTACTTGCATGTCAGAAATGGTGTAGTAATACAAAGTAGTCACAACTGCAGAATATCTAAAATATATCATGGTTGTATCCCACTGATATGCACCTTTCCCTGAGGCTGCTCAAATATATACCTGAGAGTATCTGAGGCCTGCAAGTGTCAGAAACACACAGGCATATTAGTCTGTCTGCTGTTACACACTCTGCGAATAGCTGTAGAATTACTTCCACAAGCATGCCCTCATGTAGGAGTACAACACAGAAATATCAAAGGATGTAGCCATCTAACAAACTAATAACAGTATAGCAGTTTACAAGCACTGCACGTGCCTGACATTCATAATTATTAGTACAAAATACAAGGCCCTAGTACTGCTCAGCAGCAAAATAAAATACCCTTGTACGTGTCAAACCCCAGACCTTGATCTCACCAGACTGCATGCAGTGCCACCAAGCCACAGCAAACATATAAGAACTTACTGCTGAAAGAAATATATCATGCATTACAAGGAGTGAATGTAAATGGAAAATAGGAAAGCCATAGCAACACATTCCAGTAAAGACAAATATCAGGCCTTCAAGGAGTGAATGTAAAGGGAAAATAGTGAAGCCATAGCAACACATTGCAAGAACTACTGTTGTATACCAGTTAATCCACAACTCCCACAGGAAAGTACATACTCCCATGTAAACAGTGTTAGCATTAGCAGGTGTGGGTTAACATACACACTGAGAAGAGTGAACTGGAAAAAGCAACAGTCAGGTTTCAGTACAACATGCATTTCAGTGGCTACAACACACCTTAGATATGACAGACATACCAACCTTCTGACTGACACAACAGTGTGCACAGCAAACCAGCATGGTCCCCACCTTGCAAAAGTGAAAGGCCTTATGCCTACCTAATCTAACATTTTATAGTAGTGTCCTGAAATCACAGTGAGAACTGCAATTGCCACACAGCAGGCTGCATGCAATTAGTAAATGCTGGCCATCAATTGGTGCAGAGGCCATCACATGCACATGTGCAGATACCTACAAAAGCAGCCTGTACTGCCAGTCCACACATGCAATAATATCATTGCAGCAACTGGAGGAGAGAGAGAGAGAGAGAGAGAGAGAGAGACAGAGACAGAGACCCCCCAAAAAAAAAAAAAGCAAGCCAGCAAGCAAGCCATCCAGGCAGCCAGCCAGCCATCCTGGCAGCCAGCCATCTAGCCATCCAGGCAGCCAGTCAGCAATCCAAAACAAATCTGTCAGAGACAAAGGTAATGTAAACTACATAATCTAATAATCTACATACTGTGAACCCTCCATATGTGTTAGCAGTCTGTATCTATATGTATATGAAGATGTGCATAGGGCAAGGGACATACTGCAACTGTTAGTGAAGGCTGGACATACATATGTAGTTGAAGGTTGCTATGTGGACATATCAATGTAGGTTGTAGTGTGTGGCATTGAAAACAGCATGCAGTGCAGGTATATGTCATGTGGTGGTGAACTTCTATGGGACTGAGCCAGTGAGGCCTGCTACAGCTATATGACTTGAGGACAGCATAATGCATTATGCACAACAGTGTGCAATATCATTACAGAATGGTATGTCTCACAACCGTTGCAGAAGTGATATTCCCACCATGAAAGGTGGGCAGTCCATGTACCTACATGTGCATGTATATGTACAGCAATGGATGTTAAGAAGTGTGTGTGTGTGTGTGTGTGTGTGTATATATATATATATATATATATATATATATATATATATATATATATATATATATATATATATATATATATATATATATATATATACATATATATATATATATATATATATATATATATATATATATATATATATATATATATATATATATATATATATATATATATATATATATATATATATATATATATATATATATATATATATATATATATATATATATATATATATATATATATACATATATATATATATATAGATATATATATATAGATATATATATATATATATATGTACATAGACAAAGAGGTCTGTATAGATACATAGAGATATATGGATAGATAGAGAATATGTATATATATAGATATAATAGACAAATACATATATAGATATAAATTTAGATACATACATGTATGCAGATAGATATGAATGTCTATATATGTGTATATATATATATATATATATATATATATATATATATATATATATGTATATATATATATATATATATATATATATATATATATATATATATATATATATATATATATATATATATATATATATATATATATATATATATATATATATATATATATATATATATATATATATATATATATATATATATATATATATATATATATATATATATATATATATATATATAAAGAGAGTGAGAGAGGGGGACATGGAGGCAGATGTACTGCAACAGGTGCCTGGTGACCAAGGCATGGACAGAACACCAGTGTTGATACTGCAGTACAATACCCCATTCAACAACATGTTACCCACTAACTACCACATAGGTGGCTGCCTGCCTACCACTGGAGGTGTCAAAAGGGAACATGGGACACAGGTGTACAATAGCCTCCCCTTTGATATCCACAGTGGCACACTAGTCTTGTAATCCCTGTACATGGTACGTGTCATCACAAAAGGTGTGTCAGCTAGGGAAATGTAAGTCAGTGTACCCCTGTACACCTCACAATGTCCTATACAGTATGTACCTCTTATGAGAACTACAGCAAGTGGAAAGGCCACAGACATACCTAACAAAGACTGATAATGGCCACAAACACATTCCCTATGCAGACTGACTCACAAAAGCACAACTAGAGTGCCTTGCATACTGCCTACACAGAGGTTACCAAGGCTGGACATACAGAGTTATGTCACACCCATACCAGTTGTCCAACCGCCATGGTAACACCTCACAATCTCTCCAGCCTACATGACCTATGGCCCAAATTCTTGTCACCACAGTAAAGAGCACATGCTGGAGGTACAGGTTCCTATCCACAAATATGCCATACCCAAGACTAAACCACCCAACATTAACAAACAAGGCTCCTTATTAGTAGACGTCAGACATACCGCTGATGAATGTTATGGAGATAGGTAATATGCCGTGTGAGTCACCTCTGTGTAACTGTTTGACAGGAGCAAGGACAATCACATTACATGTGTCCCAAGGGGCAGGTTAGCATAAGGCTATGCTGCTGTAGGCTCAGGGATAATAGCATAGTACCTACCTATGACACAATGCACACACACATGTACTCAGTGCAATACCAACTTTGTGAGGTGGAATGAGTGTGACACTGACTGTGTGCAAGGTCTGTAATGGTGTGATTGCTCAGTGTGACTTTGTGTCTGTCATGGTAGTTTGTATCCTCGATGTGAGGCCAGAGAAAGATGTGTCAGTTATTGGGATGCAAACATACTAGATT
Organism: Protopterus annectens; assembly: GCF_019279795.1. NCBI lineage: Eukaryota > Metazoa > Chordata > Ceratodontiformes > Protopteridae > Protopterus > Protopterus annectens. The sequence continues at coordinate 1,546,115,730 of NC_056731.1, read as the reverse complement.
GCCATATGTTGTGCTGTAGTTCCCTGTGTATGACTGCAGTGTAGGTAGGGGTATGGCAGCAATGACTAGGGTGGATTACCAGTGAAACTGTAAATGTGCATTGCATGGGATGACAATATTCTCCATCCATTAGCTTGATACATACCCCCAGTGTGAGGCTGTGCATTGTACCTCAAACAGTGTGCCGAGTGCTGGTGTATACTAGTTTGTTGTATGGAGTGTGGCAGGCACTGTCACACAGTTGTGGGCTGAGCACTGATATGTGGTAATTTACATGTGTATCCCCTGATAGACAGACAGATGCTATATATGGCAGTTCAGTGATATTAGTACAGTAGAGTATTACATGTGCCATATTACTTGCTCACATATTTTTGTTTACCTTCCAGGGCAATGGTGCATCAGCGCAACCCATGTTATTCAGCTGCAGAGGATGAGGAGATACACCAGAGCCTGGTGTGGGATTTCTCTACAGTTTTCCGGGACCAGCCAGAAAAAGCAGGAGAGGGCTGCACTGTGGCAAGACCTTGTCTGTCGGGTAAATGACATAGGCATGCATAACCAGGCATATGAGCAGGTACGCCATCACTGCAGTGATTTAATTAGAAATGTCCGTCAGCGTGCATCTGATATCCACGGACAACAGCTTGCCACAGGTGGTGGGGTACCTATCCACCCCCCTCACCAGAGTGGAGGAGCTCCTCCTAAGTGTTGTGGCTCCAGGCCAACAACAACAACATCCACAGACATGTGTCATGATGGAGGCCGGAGCCGCCCAGCATGTGGACATGGAGTGTGCAGGTAACATGCCATATCTGTAGTTGACTGTTCTCTGCACTGGTAGTTCATGCATGTGTGAGATGTGTACTGTGTGTGTAGCTGTTATCCTGCCTATTCTTCTGCAAGATTGATATTCTGAATATCATCACTACACCTGTGAAAGCCAACTGTTGTACTACTGTACTGTATCATACTCACAGAATCAATGGCACAGTTGTGGCCACTGACAATAACTCTCTTATTTGTGCAGGTCCCTCTGGAGTAACAGCAAGGCAGCCAATCCATGCTGGTGAGTGTGTAATAACAATACTATTAATACTACTACTAATAATAATACTAATAATACCCTCAAACAGTATTGTGTATGTGTTGGATTGCAGGTGTGTGTGTGTTTGTATCTGCTGTACTGAGGAGTGTGCATGTGTGCCTGTGTGCATGTGTGCATGTGTGCATGTGTGCCCATGTGCATGTGTGTATGTGTGCCCGTGTGCATGTGTGCCCATGTATGCATGTGTGCATGTGTGCCATGTGCATGTGTGCCCATGTGCATGTGTGTGTGTGCCCATGTGCATGTTTGCCCCTGTGCATGTGTGCCCATGTGCATGTGTGCATGTGTGCCCATGTGCATGTGTGCCCATATGCATGTGTGCATGTGTGCCCGTGTGCATATGTGTCCATGTGCATGTGTGCATGTGCATGTGTGCCCGTGTGCATGTGTGGTAACATTGTGTACACATTGTAAACTGTGTTTCCTGTCTTCCTCTCACAGGTTCTGGTGTTGCTCTGTTGGCGTGCAGCAGGGAACCTGAAGCCACTGCTGGGGATAGTGATAATGATGATACATGTGTAATGGCACAGGGAGGTGTGACAGGGTCTGTTGTTGGTCAGCCAATCGACAGTACACAGCAGTCAACCCCATCAATGCGCACAGTCATCCTGCCGATACATCCATTGTCACCAATGTCCTTAGCTGAGGGACAGCATACAGTGGGCATTGACCAGGGTAATGTGGTATCAGTGGCACATGCATCCCCTCACAGCAGCCATGGCCAGAGTTCTGACATGGTACCACACAGCAGATGTCCAGGGGTTCTCATGGTAGCATCCGTGATCGTACTGCCCCTGTCAGACGTGCCCACAGAGTTCTTTCAACCTCAGCTATGTTCCGGGCTGTAATGCAGGCACAGGCATGTATGGAATGGTACACCAGACAGGGTCTGAGGGAGCTGAGAGCACATCGCACTGCTATGAATGACACTATGCTTGACGTTGCGGCTGCCATCAATACTGTCGGCGAGGTCATTGATAGACGTTGGGGGGACACATTAGATCTGTTCCACAACCACATGTCCATGAGCCAGGGCAATGTAGGACGGTTGAGGCGTCGACGTGGACGTATGCCAGCAACATCATCAGCTGGCAGTCATCGCAGATGACAACAAACCCGCAGCTGCTCCCATCGTGCCAGTACCAGCCCCAGCAATGCTGGGTCTGTGCTGTCATCAGACCATCCTAGAAGACCACGTGCACATGGCTCTGGACAGTCACAGCAGGGAGTCCAGTCAAAAACCCACTGCTTCTGATGACAGTACCCAGTCTGGCTTAGTACCTGATACTGTCCGTAGCACCCCTGCCAGGCACAGGTACCGTGTCCATGGCCAGAGACAGTGATCTGTATGACCTGGCAGGTACAGTCTGTGGCTGTCCACAAACACCCGTATATGGCAGCCATGTGGTGGAGCTGTGTGCATGCATACACACAGGCATAATGCTAACACCTAGGGCTAACACATACACACACACACACATACTGCATCAACATTGCCCCATGTTGTACTGTTGTCCCTCACTAACACACACACACATACATGTCGATTGGATGTGTCAATGGCAGACTCTGGCAAACCAAGTACACACCCTGTGCATATGATGAAACTGTGCCACGTCCTGCAATCTGTAACATTGATGCAGGAACAGGATAGCATGGTGCTGATGCACAGGGTGACTACATAGCACTGTAGTAATATTATCATGTTGTTAACAGTACAGTGTAATGATATCATTGTGGGTATATCCCAGCATGCCTGATGCATTAACACTATGATTGTCATTGTAGTTTTTTATACACAAGTGTTAATTCCAAAAGTGTAATGTCTGCACATGTACCACATGGCAGTTGTGTGTACCTGTGCCTGCATGTGTTGTGGAGTGGACAGTACATGTGTGATGTTTGCAGCACACAGTTGCAGGTGTACATTTGTGAACAAGGTGGAGTTGCATTCTCTGCATGTAGATGCATAGTGCATACATGGCAAGGGTGACATGCACCATGTGACACAGTAGTCATACATTGTAGTTCATATTGGTGGCCACTTTGTGTTGTAGTACACATATGTCTCACTTGGGGTCACATGTATGTATGACATGGTTTGACAGTATGCTGTGGGTCATACGGTTTACCAATGTCAATGGTTTGCATTCTGGTGGTAAGGCTCAAAACACAAACCCACCTACATAGGTATCACAAGGGATAAGAAACTAGAAGTAATGATACTCAATGCCAGACATCTAAACCACAAGATGCATGCAGTGCAAACTCTACTCAGCATGGAGAATGTTGATATCTGTGCAGTAACAGAAACCTGTTTCAAGGCTCCCAAGAGCACCCTAGCACTACCAGGTTACACCTCATACCATGCTTTACAGCCCTAAAACATGGAACTAACTACAAAAGGAGGGTGAGTATCAATAATTGTCAAGGATACCCACACCCCCAGGTTGGTGCCACAGCATGAAGCATCACAGACTATCCACATGCAACTAACAATGGGTAAAACTGCCTTCCAGTTCATAGCCTGCTACAGACCACCCTCCTAAACCCAGGAACCCCACTTGGCCTACTTAAGAACACATGAATATATGAAGGTCTCTCCAAACAACATTATATTGGGCAACTTCATCTACCCACACATAGACTGGGAGCATTACTGTAGCTCCAACACCCTAGGCCAAAGGTTCCTGGAATTCATAAACTCAAAGGCTATGGAACAACTTGTTACCACTCCCACAAGAGGGGAAAACATACTGCACCTGATCATCACCAGCATGGGGACTCTATGCTCCAGACCAGAAGTGTATCCCTCACTGGTAAGATCAGACCATAGAGTAATCCCACTGGATATTCACATACCAACCCCAGCACCTGCCCAGAAAACCACAGTGAAAAAGTTGTCTAAAGCAAATTCTACACACCTCAAAACCGAGACAGAGGTGGAATCCTTCAAAGCCTCCGGGCCTGTGGAAAATACGGCCCAGACTGCTGAATCCTTTATAAACGCATTCTATGAACACCTTCATGAATGCACAGATCATGCAATTCCAAAAATAACCAAGACCCAATCCTCCAAAGACAGGCATCCTTTCTGGTGGACCCCAGCCACATAAGAGAAAACAATAGAAGGAGGAAGCTACTACATGATCGAGCAATATCCCACAAAGGGAAGGCATCTGTGATCAGTATTTGGAAAAAAATACGGGCACTCATAAAATCATCTAAGGCCAGCTTCAAGAGGAAAATTGCACAAGACACTAAGGATAATCACAAGGCTTTCTTTAGTTATGTTAGGAATCTGGGTGGGAATTCCCAGATATGCTCAGAAGTAGTCCTAAATGACAAAGAATACACCTATCCCACATACATTGCCAACATCATTGCTGACAGGTTCAGCACAAACTTCTTACCCCCCCTCCCCACCATAAGGGCAAATATATATCCCAGCAGAGTGATGCCCTCCTGACATCTCAGATGCTCAGTCACCCTAACTAAAGCAAAAACACAGCATCAATGGGAGCAGACAGTGTCCCAGGCTGCATCCTACATGAACTCCAAGAAGACCTAAACACAAACATAAAACTACTGTTCAGTCCCAGCCTTACTACAGGATATGTACCCAAGGAGTGGCGTACAGCAACAGTGGTCCCTCTCCACAAAGGTGGTGCCTCAACGGATCCTGGAAACTATCGCCCCATACTCCTGACTAGCTTGGTCTGCAAAGCTATGGAAAGGATCATCATGGACCTCATAAATAAAGATATTGGGGACCTACAGACACTGGATCCTACCCAGTTCGGCTTTGTTGAGGGCACATCCTGCCTCCTAAACCTGGTTGATGTCTTTGAAACAGTCACCAAGGCCAGTGACGAGGGGAAGGTGGTCAACACAGCCTACCTGGACCTCGCAAAAGCCTTTGATACAATACCTCACTCGGGCATTATAGAGACACTCACCAGCATAACTATAAACCCCTATGTCACTAGATGGGTTGTAAACTGGCTCACGGACAGAACACACATGGTCAGAATTGCTGGAGCCATGTTACACTCCAAACCGGTTACAAGTGGTGTCCCACAGAGGTCAGTCCTGGGACCTCTCTTGTTTGGTATATATTTCTCGAAGGTATAGGCCAACACAGAAGGACTGTGGCTGAGCAGGTTCGCAGATGACTGCAAACTGGGTGCCATAATCAACTCACCAGCCAACAGAAGCATCCTACAAAAGGGCCTCATAGAAACAGACAACTGGTGCCAGAGCCATGGCCTCAAGCTAAATGTCAAAACGTGTGTAGTCATCCCCTTTGGCAAAAACAAAGTGCCCACAAATTAACACACAGGTGGTAAGCCATTAAGTACTGTAGACATGATTAGGGACCTGGGGACCAGATTTGATAGCAAACTCTCATTTGACAACCACATGGTTGTAGTGGTTAGACAGACAGTTTCTATAGGCCACCTAATCATGAAGGGATTCACAGCTAGATCAGAGGAGGTCATCGTGCCTCTTTAGTCATCCCTCATCAGGCCCATAATTGAGTACAATGCCCCTTTTGTGGTGTACCTTACCAGACACCTGACCTGCAGCAACTGGAAAGTCCCCAAAAGTACCTCACCAAGGGGATCAAAGGGCTCGATCAGATGCCTGACATATAAAACCATGTCCAACCTGGAATTAATGGACATGCTGCACCTCAGAAAATCCAAATTCCATGGAGCTATGCGCCCGTGACACTTGGACCTCAGCACTTAAATAAATAGGACATGCTGGAGGGACAGATTCATAACCTAGAGGCTCCCTTCACTCTGGAATAAAATCACAGTCCAGGTTAGGCAGAGTCCCTTAATGACTCTCTGCAAGAGGAATGTTGCTGAGTGGATGGGAGATTGTAGGTTTACCCTGGGTATCACTTCTGTGTCACTGTTACACAGAGGCAGAGTATACTTACCTGGAAAAAGGGCATAGCAAAATTCATTTAAAATGGGTGGCGAAAGCCAAACACAACCTGGCTAGGCTTATAACTGCCCTAGGGCAGATAGCCTAGTATGATCCTATGAACCTATTACATGATGTATCCTCAACTGATACACAGATGTAGGAAACCAAGTGTCAGTGATATCCCTGCAGTACTACACTATACCAGTAGCCATTCTTACTGAGCCCCACACATCCCTGGGAAGAATACTGTTTGGCATATAGCAGTCTCATGTACATGCCAACACACTAGGGATATGTTCACAACTGGAAATGCATACAGTGGCCTACAATGCATTCTGCACATGACACACATGACCACCACAAGGATATCATACAGACAGATACCTGTTGTCCAAGCCATGCTCTATTACTGTAACGCAACTGTAACTTTGTCATCAGCATGTACTTAACATAGTATTCCAACAGTACCATGTAGGTGGCAGCACCCATCATGTAGAATGGGTAATGGTGTGTACATATGGACAAGCTTTTTCTTGTCTATCCTGTGATATTCACATTTCCAAATGTATTGTGCAGTCCCTTGGTGTATCGCCTAAGCAAGAAGGTGTCTTTATGCATATCAGCAACAGTTGCCATACACCTACACTGGATGTCCATTACTCACAGACTTTGCTGTGTTATAACATGTGTGACATATACTCCAGACATGAACCCTCACCCACATTAATATATCACAGCTTTCATGAGTGTGTGTCACCCAGTTGGACTAGGACACAGATCACTGCAGTAGCCTGCATTGTCAACAACATACATGTATGGCGTACAGTCTGGGAATCTGCAGCACATGCTGGCAAAGGTAACAACTGTATTCATATGAGGCAGGCTTCACGCATAGGAACTATTGAAGGTCACAGGTACATATCTGTATGTGGCACACACATACCTGATGTGTGCATTGAAATTACTGTTATAATTATATGTCATACAATAATAAAAGCAAAACCCACCACACATTGACAAACACACACACATGGCATTTGTAGGATTCAAACCCCTACCTAACCATGTTATGACATTTGAGAGAGATGCATTAGCGCAGCACACTATTCACATTACTGGGTGGTTTACCTTCTCCTGCTGTATTTATAGGGTGCTGACATCAGTTTTTACAAAGAGGTATGTACATCTATTCCTATCCCTCAGTATGGGGGATAACAATATATATGCATTAACAGACGCCTAGTTCAGGGTCACATATGCACATCGGCACTGCCAGGTTATGTTTTGTACCATGCTTCATGACCACAGGACTTGTAACACACAACACAACTAGGGGGTGTATCCATATACATCACAGATACACTCACCTCTGGGTTGTTACCACTGCACTAAGCATGACAGGCCATACATATACAATTACCATTGTGCAAAACTGCCTTTTGGTTTGGTGTGTAGTTCAGACCCCCCCCCCCCCATATATAGGAACCACACTTGGCTTCCCTGGGAACAGTGTAGGATATGAAGGTGTTCACATATGCCATTACAGTGGTTAACTTCAGGTACAGGAATATTGACTGGGGGAACTACTCAGGCCTCAACAACATCACCCTACAGCCACTACAATTTGTGAATCCATGTGCTATGGCAGAAACAGTCACCACAGCCACAAGGGGGAATACATATTGGACCTGATCATCAACAACATGGGGACTCTATGTTCCACACCAGAGGTAGACCACCATTGTTAAGATCTGACCATAAACAACTTTCCCTGGACGTCCATATCCCATCCCCACCCCCAGGCAAGGAAATCACTGCAAACAATGTATTTCTCAAAAGCAGACTTTGCACTTGTGAAGACTGGGGTGGAATACTTCAAAGGCCCCGTGCTGGGGGATTATACAGCCCAATCTGCAGGATCCTTTACAAATGCATTCTATGAGCACCTGCAGGTTTGCATTGATCATTCTATCCCAAATAAAACCAAGACTCCTCCACAACAGAAGACCTGTCTGGTTGACACCAGCCATATATAAGCTGTACAACAGAAGGAGGGAGCTAATACATAACAGAGCAATATCCCACAGAGGGAGGACATCTCTGAACAGTATTGGCAAGACACTTCAAGCCCTCAAAATCATCACTTGCAAGTTTTGACAGTGAAATTGCCCAGACACTACAGATAAGTCTCCCCTCAGTCTGGAATTGAATCCCAATTAATGTTAGACATAGCCCCTCGCCGACCCTCTTCCAGCAAACTCCAGCCACATGGATGTGACATTGCAAATTCAACCCCTGGGATCTCCACTGTGTCCCTGCTTGACGGAGGCACAGCAAACTAGCCTTAAACGGTGCCTTCTGTGACCTACTTTACAGAGGCACAGTAGGCTACTGTACTAGGGAGGCAGGCATCAAATACACTCTGGCTAGGCTTATGTATTCCCTAGGGCAAACAGCCTAGTATCAACCTCTGCACCCATATGTTTATGTTTGGGATGCACAATATTTGTTGCTGATAAACTGTTTGCAGGTCTTTATTGCCATAACTTTCCCTGTTTCTATGAACAACTTATGTATCTGTGGAAGATGTTTGATCATGACAGGGTTCCAGTATATTACTTATGTCTCTGTTGTCATTTAACTGTGTGCACTGGGCAGATTGCTGTATTGTGGGAGGTTCCTGGCTTAAAACATACAAATGCCAGATATGTGTGGCCGACTGCTATACTGAGACATGGCCTAAGTGTGTGAGCATGCCCAGTTCAGGCTTTCCATGGTTTGTTGCTTGACATATGTCTCATTTATCAAAGTGTGTGAGCATGCCCAGTGTGACCTTTCCATATGTTGAGATCTGAGGTCCACTACATTTGTGGTTGTGTGTGAACTTGAACAATATTTGACATTTATAGTGTGTGTGTTGGAAGTCATGTTGTGTTCTTACTGCCCAACTGCTTTGTGTCTGAACCCAACAGGGATTATGCTGTGCCTGCAGGGTTTCCATGGGATAGTTTGCATACACTTGTCAACATTCTTTCATACTGACCAAACACTGTAATATTGTCATAGTGTAGTGGTTCAGTCCTTTCACTCTGGTGCACACTATCCTGGGTTTGAATCCCATCACTGCTTTAAATATTCATACTGAGCACACCAGACTGGTTAAGGGCCAGTTGGGCAAATATCACCATGTTGCATTTTGTTCAGCTATGGCCTACTTAAACCAGGCTTGTCCAACATTACTAGTGTATTCCGCAACTTGGGTGGACATTGACAAACACTAGGCTATGTGCCCTAGGGCATTTCTAATCCTAGTCAGAGTGTGTTTGTCCTTCAACACACATTTTAACTGGAGTTTGCCATGACATTTTCAAGGTTAGTATACTGTGCCTCTGTCTAACTGTGACTTAAAAGTGATACCCAGGGTAAACATACAATATCCCATCCACTCATCAAGATTCCTCTTGAAGAGAGTCAATGAGGGACTCTCTGGCTAACCTGGACTGGGAGTTTACTCAAGAGTGGATGGAGCTTCTGGGTTATGGATCTATCACTCCAGCATGTCCTATTTATTTCAGTGCTGAGGTTCAGGTCTTTCCTGTGCATAGCTCAATGGGATTCAGATTTTACAAGATGCAGCATATGCATTGATTTCAGGTTGGACATGGCTTTATACATCAGGCACAGATCGCCTTTGGGCAGGCAGTATGCCACTGTGTGGAGCTGCAGTTTGTTTAATCAGGCAGCACATGGCATCTGTTAGAGCCCTTTGATCCTCCTGGTGAGGTACTTTTGGGGTCTTTCCGATTGCTGGAGGTGTCTGCTAAGGTACATCCCACAAGGGGCATTGTACTCAATTGTGAGCCTGATGAAGGATAACTGAAGAGGCACGTTGACCTCCCCTGATCTAGATGTGAATACCTTCATAATTAGGTGGGTATATGAAATGTTTTTCTGACCACTATGGCCACGTGGTTGTCAAATGAGAGACTTCTATCAACTTGTGTCCCCAGGTCTCTTATTACTTCTTCTGTACTTAATGGGTTACCACCTATGTGGTAATTGGTGGGCACTTACTTTTTGCCGAAGGGGATGACTATACACTTTTTTGCGTTTAGCTTGATGACATGGCTCTGGCACCAGTTGTCTGTTTCTATGAGGCCCTTTTGTAGGATGCTTGTGTCAGCTGGAGGGTCAGATATGGGGCCCAGTTTGTAGTCATCTGCAAACTTGTTCAGACACAGTCCTTTCATGTTGGCCTGTACCTCCGAGAAATATATACCAAACAAGGGAGGTCCCAGGACCGAGCCTTGTGGGATGCCAGTTGTAGCTGGTTTGGAGTCTGACATGGCTCCAGCATTTCTGAACATGTCGGTTCTGTCCTTGAGCCGGTTTGCAACCCATCTAGTGACATAGGAGTTTATATTTAAGCTGGTGAGCTTATCTATAATGACCAAGTGGGGTATTGTATGGAAGGCTTTTGCAAGGTACAGGTAGGCTGTGTGGACCACCTTCCCCTCATCAATGGCCTTGGTGACTGTTTCAAATGACTCAACCAGGTTTAAGGGGCAGGATCTGCCCTTAAAAAAGCCACACTGGGTAGGGTCCAGTGTCTGTAGACCCCCACTATCTTTATTTCTGAGGTCCATGATGATCCTTTCCATAGCTTTGCAGACCAAGCTAGTCAGGAGGATTCTGGGGTGATAGTTTGCAGTATCCATTCAGGCACCACCTTTGTGGAGAGGGACCACTGTTGCTGTACACTGCTCTTTGGGTACATATCCTGTGGTAAGGCTGAGATTGAGCAGTAGTTTTATTTGGTGTTCAATTCTTCTTGGAGTTCATGTTGGACGCAGCCCGGGACACCATCTGGTCCCATTGATGCTGTGTGTTTTGCTTTGGAGATGCTGGCTGTTACCTGAGCATCTATGATGTCAGGGGGCCAGCACTCTGCTGGGATAGATATTTGGCCTTTTGGTGGGGAGGGGGGGAGAGGTTTGCACTGAACCTGTCAGGTCGGATGTTGGCAATGTCTGTGGGTTTGGTGTATTGTTTGCCATTTTGGACTAATTCTGAGCATATCTGGGAATTCCCACCCAGGTTCCTACCATCAGTAAAGAAAGCCTTGTGATTATCCTTAGTGTCCTGTACAATTTTTATCTTGTAGATGGCCTTAGAGGATTTTATGTGTGGCCATAGTTTTTTGTCATAATACTGATCAGAGATGCCTTCCCTTTTTGGGTTTTGCTCTATCATGTAGTAGCTTCCTCCTTCTCTTGCATGGTTTGTTAATGGCTGGGGTCCACCAGACAGGATGCCTGCCTTTGGAGGATTGGGTCTTGGTTTTATTTGGGATTGCATAATCCATGCATTCCTGAAGGTGTTCATAGAATGCATTTATAAAGGGTTCTGAGGTCTGGGCCATATTTTCCACAGGCACAAGGGCTTTAATGGATTCCACCTCAGTTTGGAGGAGTGCAAAATTTGCTTTACACGTGTTTTTCACTGTGGTTTTCTGGCCAGGGACTGGGGTCGGGATGTGAATATCCAGTGAGATTACTCTATGGTCTGATCTTACCAGTGAGGGATACACTTCTGGTCTTGGGCATAGCGTCTCCATGTTGGCGACTATAAGGTCCAGTATGTTTATCCCTCTTGTGGGAGTGGTAACAAATTGTTCCATAGCATTTTGGTTTATGAATTCTAGGAACCTTTGGCCTAGGGTGTTGGAGCTAGAGTAATGCTCCCAGTCTATGTTTGGGTAGTTGCAGTCACCCAATATAATGTTGTTTGGAGAGACCTTCATATTTTCATGTGTTCTCAAGTAGGCCAAGTGGGGTTCCTGGGTTTAGGAGGGTGGTCTGTAGCAGGCTACGAACTGGGAGGCAGTTTTAGCCACTGTTACTTGCATGTGGATTGTCTGTGCTGCTTCATGCTGTGGCACCAACCTGGGGGTGTGGGTATCCTTGACAATTATTGATACTCACACTCCTTTTGTAGTTAGTTCCATGTTTTGGGGCTGTAAAGCATGGTATGAGGTGTAACCTGGTAGTGCTAGGGTGCTCTTGGGAGCCTTGAACCAGGTTTCTGTTACTGCACAGATATCAACATTCTCCATGCTGAGGAGAGTTTGGACTGCATGCATCTTGCAGTTTAGACTTCTGGCATTGGGTAGCATTACTTCTAGTTTCTTATCCCTTGTGATACCTATGGAGGTGGGTTTGTGTTTTGAGCCTTACCTATTCAAGGCACTATGGGGGTGACAACAGCCTTTGCCAGTATCCAAAAGGCCAGGGGTGATAGGTGCAAGCCATCCCTAGCAGAGCATCTTGTCTTGTTGAGCATGTCATCCCAGGCTGACAGGCATTGGATCCCCTTTGACTAACAACAATACTTAAGCCAATTGTTGTAATTGATCATCTTGTCTTCATATTGCGGCATCATGCTTGGTGAGGGTAGGATGTTACTCAGGGTCCTCAAGTTTGCATATACTACATGGTGTTACATTGCTTATCACATGGCAATCATGCCTCAGGTGGTGCTGCAGGGCTGCCTATGTTGGATGCACATACTACACTCCCTGTACATGTTTGGAAGCAGGTTGTGTCAACTTAGGCATCCCTTTTACTATATGTGTGAGTCAGAGAGAGGTATCATTTCCAGGGTTCCTACTGAGCCAGTGTATGTGCTATGCATTGCCTCTTTGCCAAGGCCAAGGCATACCTGGCATGCCTCCTTCTGCCTACTGGGGCAGGCTCAGGTTGTTCCTCCTCGAGTCACACTCTGCCTGTGATGGCCTTGGCACTGGTGGGGGGCTGTTTGGCCCAGGCCTATGGTGGTCCTGCTGCTGCTGTTTTTGCAGGATCATATTATGTAGCATAGCACATACCATGACAATTTGGGTACATGTAGTTGGTGAGTATTGCAAGGCTCCACCAGATGTGTCTAGGCACCGGAACCGTGACTTGAGCAACCCAAACACACGCTCGATTACATTTCGTGTTTGTGCGTGTGCCTCATTATGGCATTCTTGCTCAGGTGTTTGTGCATTTCTGATGGGTGTCATCAGCCACTGCTCCAGTGCGTAGCCAGCATCCCCCACTAAGTGACCATGTGGGATGTCCCCATTGGCAAATGTCTGGTACAGCTGCTTCAGATGCCAGATATGGGAATCACGGTAGCTTCCAGGGCAGCCAGCACACACATTCATTATTATGCCCTGGGCATCACACACGTCCTGGCAGTTGATGGAGGGGAAGCCCTTGCAGTTAATGTAGGCCCTACCCCACTCACCGGCTGGTGCTTTGATGCATATATGCATGCAGTCTATTGCACCCACTACCTCAGGGTATTCTGCTATTTGCTGGAAGAGACGCATATTGCTGGCCAGTACCTCATGGGAATTGGGGAAATATACATGATCACTGACATGTGCTGACATGGCATCTAGGAACTGGTGCAGTACCCTGGATGCTGATGCCTGTGATATCCCCATCATATCACCAGTTGGTCTCTGAAAGGTACCTGTTGCTAGTATTCTTAGGCCAACACATACCTTGGTTTCCACTGGGATGGGTTCCCCTCTGTTGGTTCTGCGTGTGAGGTGTGGCCTGCACAGCTCAACAATTTGCTGCAGGAGGTCTCTGTCCACTCTATAGTGCTCCACTATCTCCAGCTCATGTAACCCCTGGTAGGTGACCCTGGGCCTGTACACTCTTCTCCGTCTCCTCACTGTGGGTTGTCCGGCAGCATTTGCATTGTCACCACCCTCAGCATGTTGCATATGTCGCCTTATAACAGCAATGGCAGCCCCTAGCATTTTTTGTCTGAGTGAAGCTTTTTCAGTTTTCACTTCTAGTAGCTTACTCCAGTGTTGCAGTGTCTCTTGAGAGAAACAAACTGCACTGTTGTTTACAGAGTTTTAAGTGCTGGGCTGGGCTAGTGTTCTGCCTGTGTAAGTGCCTGATTTTGGTTGTTTTCACCTGCTAGCTCTACTTGTATTACCTGGTAGCTTCCTGCATGTGTTGTGCTTCCTTTTTCCTTCTGTTTCCTCAGGGGGAGCGACGCGCATACAAGCGCAAAACGCTCACAGCAGCTCACACGCGCACACATGCTTAGACAGATGAAAACTTGCTTATTCGGGTTAAAACGCGCACACCAGCGCAAACAGGCTTACAGGTCTTTACACAGTCTTATACATGCTTACTCCAGCTTAAACGCGCACACTCACGCTTCCATGCACGCACTTTGTCTTACTCGGGTTTACACACACACACACGCATGCCCGCTCAGCAAGAAACGTTGGTGTTATCCACAGTATACACCTTCCATTTCTTGGATTTCCCTGGCCTACCTGTTGACACACCTCTTTCCATGATGTCTAACTGACACCTAACACATGTCACTGTCCTCCAATGAGCTTCACTACTTTCATACATACCCCCTTGGTGATGTCACCTATCTCCTACTCTGTTCCTCCCCATATCCTACTCCTACACTCCACTGACAGTGCTCATTTGCTATGTAAAAGTGCGATTCACTATCCTAACACTCATTTACATAGGATTGCATACTAATGCTTGGTTACATGTCTTAGACTGGGCTTCTCCCCTTAGCAACCCCTACTCGGTGGCCATGTTGTCTTCAGCCTGCTATTCCCTTACATTGTAATTTGACAATTGTCATAAATTCCCTGTTTGTGGCTCTTATTGCCTTATTTTATGATTTTTTTTAGCTCACCCCATTTGCGTGACGCTGCGCTACGCTTAAACATGGGAAATCGGCGAAAAAAATTGTTTTTATTTTAATATTGCATCAAGGAAACTTTCCAATGGCTGTATATTTGGCCATTGGCATGCTTCCTCAACCATATGCACCCTTTATTTGGAGCTGACAAGGCTCCATTGTGCTATTTGCAGAACGGTACTCGGTTGTCAACTGAGTAACAAGTCTCCTACTTGGACAGGTTTCTGCTTCCTGGATCGCAAATTTACCTCATATGCATGCCTTTCGGCTGCAAGTGAGGTAATTAGCATATCACAGCCCTCTCCATGTAGGAGACGTGTTAGGAGCTCTCTTACACGCCTCTACAGGCTGTTCGTGGATCGCTCGTCGGACATGATGGCTGCATGGAGTCTTACTCTACTCGTAGACTCTGTGCAAGCCATCGTGAATCCGGCCCAATATTTATATCACTTTAAAGTAAGAATTCTATTTGCAGCATCAGTATACAATATTTATACAATTTTCAGATAATGTTCTAGTGAGAGCAACTATGCTTTGTTACTACATGTGTGTGCGCACACACACACACACACACACACACACACACACACGCACACACACACACACACACACACACACACACACACACACACACACACACACACACACACACACACACACACACACACACACACTCTCTCTCTCACTTACTTTTACACTTTACTCTTTAAACAAAAAACAACCCAAGCAAACCAACACACATATCCCTTTCCCAAACAATTAAACTAACCATAACTCACACTCAACCCCAGTGCCAAAACATTTATTGCAAACAAACATCTTACCTTTACAACCCACTCCTACTTACCATACTTTTGATAATGCATATAGGGGATTGGTAGTGAAGGTGTGTATGTGTCTCTGTGTATCTGTATGTGTATATGTGTATGTGTGTTCATTTCAGATTGCTGACTCTTCTTTTAGTCAACCTGTGTTTAGACTGCCACAGTCAGTTGGCTAAGAAGTCTATTGATCAATGTAATGGTCAAACATGCTGTTGTACACTGTAGCTGTACATGCAATTTCAGTTTTGTTATGGCTGTGTCGCCATGGAGTTAGCATGTATAAGCAAGGCAGTGTGGGGGGTGTGGGCCTACATTTAAGGGAAAAGGTAGTTGAAGCCATCATGAAAATGCTATGTCTTTCATGAATCTGACATTCAGAATGTACAATTTTTCTGAGTCTTGTCTGTTCTGAGTACATACCACAAAAGATATCTCATTAATGGTACTTTTTTATCAGTATCCAGAAACAGTGAAATGGCTGTATTTGCATGTAGCCTTTGCACCCATATCCCCTAGTATTCAACCTGTCTGAGCATTCAAAATGTGTTGCTTTAGCTGTTTGACAAAGGTGTCATACTAAGTAGTGCTCAGTTGTGTGAGGGTTGCCCATTGTGTAAGTCAACACATATATATATGTGTATGTGTGTGACACACCGTTATATTCTCATATTATCAAAATCATATTATCAAAACACGTTCATATTATCAAAAGGCAAATCATTGGGCAGAACTACTCAAAGCTCACCACATCATAAAACTCTTTCCTCTTGTAGGGTAGCATGTCCCCAGTACCCACTATACCCCATTGATAATTTAATATATATGTATATATATATATATATATATATATATATATATATATATATATATATATATATATATATATATATATATGTACTAACTCCAAGCTCACAGTACAATGGAGAAAGGGCAAATTCCTCAATCCCCACTTAACAGCAATCTTGAACAGAAAAAAGAAGGCATGTCTGATAACGTGAGTTTCAATATCCTGTACTGGCTTTTTCAGCAGTTAGAAACCACAGTAGAACCAAATATCAGATGCAGCAATAACAGATCACACACAACCAGGAATCCACCCAACAGTTTTCTAAACAGTAGTCTTTTATTCAGATAAAATCTCTCTTAGCACTTCAGCTAAAAAGTATAGTCTCTACTGTTTTTTTCCACTGCAACTAAATGTATCACATGCACAGACACAAACACAAACCTATATATGTATGTATATTGTGACAAAAGAAGATACTGCCAAGCTCATCTAGCTGGTATTTTGTAAATAATTATATGTCACTGGTGACTATTGAAATGATTTATACAAGATGCATGTGTTACAAATGTATTAGAAATGTATGTCATGTATATCAAACTGCACTGTACAGATGTTTGTGTTGAAAAGGTATTTGTAAAAGTGCAGTGTTTAAAATGTATCCACAGTGTGCCCTACTAGAAGAGAACAGAAATGTGCATGCACTATTGTAACTGTTCAAATGTATACATTTTAACAGTGGAAAATGGGATAGAGAAGGTTAATCTCAGTCTAATAAACCTTAGAAAAATATCTGAAGTTAAATTACTTTATAGAATGCAGTAAATAGGCTAACTCTCAAGTTTTCATTGCAGCTAGAGACAAAGAGTCTGTGCAGGGAAGCTTTCTGTATTGTCCTTGAAGGGAACTAATTGATGATTTTGAAACATGAAGGAATACAATTGATTTATGACTTCCAGCATCTGCCAAAAATCTGAGGAAAACCATTGTCTATATATTTTTACAGGTAGATGCCAAATGTGGCCAAGTTCCAGCAATGAGGGTTTTGGCCTGGGAATTAGAAATCAGATGACCAGAAATTATGTTATTCTGCAAGCCATCCCAGCAGTAATATTTTAGATATCAATTTGAGAAGTCTCTTAGTGAGAAAGAGCATTCTGTATTCGGTCTTGGACCTGACAAGAACCTTTCACCACAACATCTGCATTTCTCTAATGAAACAAGTTTCTAGGGAACTCTCTTAGATACAGTCAGGAATATGGTAAAGTTTAGTTCAGATGTTTTTCTTTATTTGCATGAGCCTGTACTGCAATGGCATTTTAAATATTTCCTGTGGTTTTGAACTCTGATGTCACTGTGAATATATGTTTAGTATTGCCCTGTTCTTTTATTATTGATTATTAAATATCTTAAACCTATCATTGTGGCTGATCTGTGTAGAGATATTTAAGTTTTGAGAGTCCTTGCATATGCATTTGGTGACACTGTGTGGGACACTCCTAATAGCCTTGTTCTTGGTAAACCTACCATTATTAGTAGTATTAATATTACACAGTAAGACTAGACATCCTTTGTTAAGGACCTTAAAGTAGCTGATAAGGAGTTCTGGTGGTAATGGCAACTACCTTATAGTCGGGGTAGAAGTGGGTATAGCTAGCAAACCTATGCCAGCCTTTTTGCAGCTATGTGTGCATGGAAAACAAATCTCCAAGAGTGTATGTGTCAGCTACTTGGACAGGGACATGAAGCACTGGTTGGACAGATAGTGTTGGAGGACTTCTCTTGGAACCCTGGGTAAGGACTCAACTCTATAGCTGTGCAAGTGGGGAGTCTTACTGGGGATCTGGAGAGAGAGGGAAAAACAGTCCTTGAATGACTGTGGTCTCTCTGTGCTCTTAAGGGAAATTGCACTTGATGCAGATAGCTGCATCTGGAAATACTGTGTGTGTACCTGTCAACTTCCCAGTGAATGTCCCCCATTGTTGTCAGTGGTGAGGACTGAGGCTCCTTGATTACTTGTCTAGTGGAGGTTCATCACATTTGGTGAACAATGGTGGGATATTCACATCACATTTGGTTGGCAGTGGTGGGATTACCACATCGCATATTGGGATTCAGTTGTGTGGATATTGAACTCCTGTAGCCTGTAAACAGTGGTCATTAAAGAAGGTGTTTTTACTATCAAGCAGCCACAAGGAGACATTCAAAGTTTTATATCACAAAAGTTTTATTTATTTTTTTAGCTTAGTTAATCAGGGAGAGCAGGCAAGGATGTCAGTAGAGGAGTATGGCAAGCTGACAAGGAGCCAGTTGTCTGAGATGAGCCAAGCCAAAGGACTGGTGCATGCCAACCTGACTAAAGCAAAATGAATGCAGCCTTAGTCAAAGCTCACCACAGACCAGCAACCAGGAGGACAACTAGACTGGCCTTGGAGATGTACAACTCTCAGAAAATGGACAGTTCAACTTTGCCTCAGATGACTTAAAAATCCATCTGGAGTTAAAGAGACTTAAACTGCAGGCCAAACAGTTGGAACTAGAATCAGCAGAGAGATTGCAGCATTTGGAGGCTGAAGCAAAGGAGAAACAGATTACATTAGAATCAGCAGAGAGACTGAGATGTCTGGACCCCCTTACTCTATGGTAAAGCTGTAACTACTGTTTCTAAATTGTCTGATACTAATTGCCTAAATTATAATACAGTTAAACATTGTTTATTAGAGTGTTTTAAGTTAACACCTAAAGCTTATAGAAAAAGTTTTGTGAGCAAAGATGCAAAGCAGATGAAAGTGTGTGTGACTATATTGCTGAGTTAAGCACTTATTTTCATAGGTGGGTGAGTGGGTGTAAGGACACTACCTTGAAGGGCTGGCAGACCTTTTGGTGAGGGAACAAGCCCTTATCACTTTGTCTGAGGACATGAGAATCTGGTTAGCTGATAGACAATGCACTACTGCAGATGAGTTGAGGAAGAAGGGAAACCTATACCTAGCAAGTGCACAGGAAAGGGATAACCAGTGCTGCACATGGATATAAGGAAACCCATGGTAGGCAGCCTAAACAGCCCCAACAGAGAGTCCACCAGTAAGAGGGAAAGCCACTAGTTCAGGTACATGGTCAGGATCAGGGGTTAAATGTTTTAAGTGTAACCAATGGATCCATGTAGCATATAGATATCCATGGAAGTAAGGTGGGGAACAAAAGATGGGGGAGCCAGCAAGTGGGAATGACATAATGCCAGTGGTAAGTTGTCTGGAGACAACAAAGGATATCAAACTATCACAAGAGGTTATATCCTATCTTTGAAAATGGGAAACAGGCCACAGCTAAGAGAGACACAGCCTCTGACCTACCCATTGTGAAGCCTGCAATGGCTAAACAGGAGCACTACTTGCTTGGGCTATCTACTCCAGTCAGAGCTTTAGGAGGGACCCCATTCCAAACACCTTTGCCTAGAGTTCACATTGACTGGGAAGGTGGAAAAGGAAGCAAGCAAGTAGGTGTGTTTGAGGCTATCCCTGCAGATGTCCTGATAGGGAATTATTTTGATAATGCAGTACTTTGTGTGTGTACAGTGACATGCAGCCAGGATTGGAGCCAGGCATGTGGAGCTGGTAACCTGGGGGAGACCCAGACAGACCACACACTTAATTCCAGGACTGGTGAGGTTGTTACTTCAGAGAGGGAGCTACCTTGAAGCAGTGAGACTGAAGGTGAGCCACAGCTGCTGGTGGGTACTGATGTTCCCTTGGACAGAGTGATTGTAAGGCAGAGGTGAGTAGTAGTACCCAGGCTGACAATGAAGCACCACTGTCAGATGATGCCAGACTTCCTGTGGAAGGGGAGCTGGGATGGGTTACAAAGAGAGAGTTGACACAGGCTCAGCTCTCAGACTCTATATTTGAAAGCTTGAGAGAGGTAGCCAGGGAGGCACCTGATTCTCAAGAAAAGAGCAATCTGTATACTGGGTCAAAGGATTACTGTACAAAGAATGGACCTCTGAGGAAGGGCTAGAGGTTGAGAGACTACAGCAGTTGGTAGTTCCCAGAGCCTATCATCTAACACTTCCAGCCATAGCCCATGACATTCCCTTTGCAGGTCATATGGGCATAATGTGTACCAAGAGACATATTATGTGGAACTTTTATTGGCCTAGGTTTTCCAGGGATGTAACAGGGTACTGCAAGACCTGTGAGCAGCACCAAAAGTTAGGCAAGGCAGGAGACAAGGGGAAAGTTCACTTGATGCCTTTGCCTGTGATTGCTGAACCATTTCATGGGGTAGCTATGGATATTGTGGGGTCTCTGAGTGCCCCAGGTTCCACAGGGAAGAAGTACATCCTAGTGGTAGTAGATTATACTATCAGATATCCTGAGGCAGTGGCTCTGTCCTCCATTGAGGCAGAAAAGGTGGCAAATGCTTTGTTAGAGATTTTCAGCAGGGTAGGTTTCCCAAAAGAAATACTGACTGGCAGATCACGTCAGAGCCTATTTCACATCAGACCTGCTGGCTTGTCTGTGGGAGTGCTGTTGGGTGAAGCACCTAAAGACCACACCCTACCACCCCCAGACTAATAGTCTGGTGGAGAGGCTAAACTCTACACTAAAGACCATGCTATGGGCATTTGCAGACTAGTTTAAGAGGAAGTGGGACAATATTTGCCCCATCTGGTGTTTGCTTACAGAGAGGTGTCCCAGGAATCCACAGGTTTTTCACCCTTTGAGTTGCTGTATAGGCATAGGGTGAGGGGCTTTTAGATTTGATTTGTGACGAGCGGGAGGGTGAGTGTAAAGCTCAGAAGGAGTCTGTTGTGGCATATGTCCTAAACCCACAAGGAGTTTGTTGTGGCTAAAGCTCAGGACAAGGCTCAAGAAACTCAAGCTCTTGGCCCAGGAGAACCTGGCAGAAGCCCAACAGTAGAAAAGGTCTGGTATGACAGGAATGCTCGAGCTAGAGAGAATGCTGTGAGACATTAGGTTATGATTCTCATTCCTGTCAGACACAACAAGCTGCAGGCAGCTTGGGAGAGATTCTTCAAAGTGGTAAGGAAGGTCAGTGATGTTAACTACATAGTAGAACTGCTAGGCAGGAAGCAGGGAAGGGGCACAAACTGTATCATGTAAACATGATGAAACCTTACCATGACAAGTAGGCTCTTGTGGTACATATTTGCAGTAGAAGGCATGAGGAGCCTGAGGGGGATCTATGACTGCAGGGAGCCAGGCAGCAAAATCCCAAGTTACTCTGTTGGATTCAAGGGTTGCAGGCATATGATATGATAAGACAGCAGAGTACTGAGTCAGTAATGCCAAGGCAGCTGGAATCTCAAGACAGAGAATGGGGTAATGTATTCCCAGATAGGCTCATCCCCTTCAAGCAACATTTCTAAAGGTTTACTTGAAAAACTATCTTGAGTCTTTGAAGTGAGGAAGAAATGTGACAAAAGGAGATACTGCCATCACAACTGGGTAGAATTTTGTAAATAATTCTATTTCATTGGTGAATATTGAAATTATTTATACAAGAAGCTTGTGTTATAGTTGTATTAAAAATGTATGTTGTGTAAATCAAACTGCTCTGTACAGATATTTGTGTTGAAAAGGTATTTGTAAAAGTGCTGTGTTTAAATGTGTTCACAGTGTGCCCTACTGGAAGAGAACTGAAATGTACATGCACTATTGTAACTGTTTAAATGTATATAATTTAATAGTGGAAACTGGAATACAGGAGGTTAACCTCAGTCTAGTAAACTTTAGAAAAATATCTGAAATTAAATTACTTTATATTATGCAATAAAGACACTACCTCTCAAGTCTTCAATGCAGCTAGACACACAGAGTCTGTGCTAGGAAGCTTTCTGTATTGTTTTTGGAGTGAACTAATTGCTCATTTTGAAGCATGAAGGAATACAATTGTTTTATAACTTCTAGCATCTGCCAAAGATCTGAGGAAAAGCCCTTTTCTGTATATTTTTACAGGTCGATGCTAAATGCTAAATGCCAGCACCTAGTAATGGGTGATTTGGCCTCAGAACTAGAAGTCAGATGACCAGAAATGATGTCATTCTGCAAGCTATTCTAGCAGTAATAGTTTAGATATTAATTTGAGATGTCTCTTAGTGAGACAGAGCATTCCCTATTTGGTCTTGGATCAGACAAGAACCATTCACCAACACATCTGCCTTGATCTAATTAAGTAAGTTTCTAGGGAACAGTATAACTGTTCAGGATACAGTCAGGAATATAGTAAAGCTTAGTTTAGATGTTTTCTTTATTTATGTGACCCTGTACTGCAATGTTATTTTAAATATTTCCTGTTGTTTTCAACTCTGATGTCACTGTGAATATATATCTCATATTGTCTTGTTCTTTTATTATTTATTATTAAATATATTTAAATCTTTCATTGTGGCTGATCTGTGTAGAGATATTTAAGTTTTGAGAGTACTTGCATATTGATTTGGTGACACAGGTGTGGGCCACTCCTAATAGTCTTGTTCTTGGTCAAACTACCATTTGTATTAGTATTAATATTATACAGTAAAATTGGACACCCTTTGTTAAGGGCCTTAAAGTAGCTGCTAAGGGGTTCTGGTGGCAGTGGTAACTACCTTATAGTCTAGGCAGAAGAGGGCATAAATAGTAAACCTGTGCCAGCCTTTCCATGGTGTGTGTGCGTGTAAAACAAATCTCTAAGAATGTGTGTGTTAGCTACTTGGGCAGGGGCATGGAGCACTAGTTGGACACAGAGAGAGTGTTGGATGACTTGGCTTGGAACCCTGGCAAAGGACTCAACTCTACAGCTGTGCCAGTGGGGAGTCTTATTGGGGATCTGGAGAAACAGGGAAAAAAAGCCCCGGACTGACTGTGGTCTCTGTGAGCTCTTAAGGGAAACTACACTACTATGAAACAATGTGTGATGTTTTATTCTCATTACATTCTTTCACTCTTATGATTTGTAGTGTAACATGATACTTTGTGATTTTAAAATATCTGTACTTAATGTTTTATAGTGTAACATGATACCTTGTGATTTAAAATGTCTGTACTTGATTTTTGAAAGGTTGTGATTGTGGGGCATTTCTCCCTGGGCCTCTGCTGAAAATGGGTACTTTCTGGCCCAGTCATACTTTCCTGGTAAGCAAATGTCAAATAAATAAATAAATAAATAAAAGTTTGTATAGTTTTGAAAGCAGCAAATGTACTAAAATATGTCTTACTGAACACTGTACAATGTCTGCCCTCCTAGTATGGCACATAAAGATTTTAGCATATCGATTTGCTAATGTCAAACAGATTGAATCACATGCCATATTGATTAGTACAGAAATCATATAAAACAAGAAACACTGCAATGACTGCAAGCTGGGTGCTGTCTTAAATTCCCCTAGTGATGTGAAGATCCTTCAAGAGGGCCTTACCCAAACTAATGACTGGAGCCAGAAGCATGGCCTCAAACTGAATGCCAAGAAATGCATCATTATCCCCTATGTGGAAAATGTCATCCTCACTAATTATGACATTAATAACAATGTACTAGCATGCAATCAGTCGTGAGGGACTTGGGCACCCAGGTTGATAGCAACCTGACTTCTGACCACGACATTGCCTCCATTGTACAGAAAGCTTTCTATATGGCCCACCTCATAAATAAAGGTATTTCATTGAAGAACAAGGAGGTCATAACATTCCTGTACTCCTCCCTTATCAGACCCATTATCGAGTACAATGCCCCCTTCGGCATGTACCTTGCCAAGTACATGCAGCAGTTGTAAAGACCACAGGGGTTGCTGACCAGGAAAGTCCAGGGTCTCAAACACCTATCCTATACAGATAGGCAAAAAGCCCTGTCCCTCTACTCAGTCTCATACAGACTGCTCAGAGGTGACCTGTGTCTGGCATATAAGGCCATTTCAGACCCAGCCTTGATGGAGTTGCTGCATATCCATAAGACAAACTCCACTCACTCAACTTGTTAAGACCTTAACCTGGTCTGTGAGATTAATAGAACTTGTTGGCAAGATAGATTTGTGTCCCAAAGACTCCCCCGTCTGTGGAATAGACTCCCTCTCCATGTCAAGAAGAGAACCTCTCTGGCCCTCTTTAAGAGGAACCTGGACGACTGGATGGGAAACAGAAAATACCCCCCTGGGATCCAACCTGTGTCCCTGCTGGACAGGGGAAACAGGTGCTGACTTTTAACGAACATGGATGAAATTCTTGGCTAGGCTTATAAGGGCCAATAGCGTAGTATCATCCTATAAACCTATGAACCTATGACATTCTGCTAATTATAAGCAGGTTAAACTACTCTTATTTGCTATAGTCAAAGCAGTCATACAAAATGTGAAATATTGCAATCGACATATGTAATTAGAGACTAATCTGACTTTATTCAGTTACTTTACAGCATACTTGAAGAACATGAATGCAGTTATGTAGTATTCAAAAATAGAGTACAAGCAGTAGAAATATAAATAAATAAATAAACAAACAAACAACTACACCTTTCAAACAGTGAACCTAATGGAGGGTGCTAGGAAATGAGACTTAGCGGTTATTAATATGATGAAGTAGCCAGTGCCTGGAGCAAGACATCACTGTAAATAGTACAGGAGGGATGATGTCATAGCAAATAACAGACATTTATGCTAAGCTCAGCTAGTGAGAGGAGGCTCTGCAGCTGGAGCAAAAATAATTTTATATATATATATATATATATATATATATATATATATATATATATATATATATATATATATATATATATATATATGTATACACACACACACACACACACACACACACACACACACACACACACACACACACACACACATAACAAGTAACAACTGTGAAATGTTTGTGCAATAAATATCGTGTTCCTTAGACTAGTGCCAGCATAATCCTTTGCAATAAGAAGTAGCTGTGGAATTATATGCAATAAATAGTCTATTTAGCTTAGTAAATGTCTGTTGATATATAAAACAGTAAATATTGTGTAAATATTATATTATATTACATAGTAGGAATGTCTTAATGTAGTAATGTGAATTATTCTATATGCTATTGCACTTGTTGTGGAGTCTGAATGACAATAAATTTACTTTGACTTTGACTTGGATTCCTGCAGTGGGAAAAAGCCAAAAAAAATATATATAGTAACAAATAGAGTGAATTGGCATCTCTTAGCAAATTGTGTCTGAATGGTAAAAAAGTAGTAATAAACTACCTGGTATGGTATGGCAAAATAAACCTGCACCTAGGAGGGTTTTTATTACCACAGCAAGTGTAAAATGAGCTAAAGCATTGCCTATCAAGTTTGCGGAAAACATTTTTCAGAGCCCAGGTTAAGAAAAACATATATATGGTATGGAATGCAAATGGGAATTAGTAGTTATTCAGAAGGTCATGATTTCAAAGTGGGAGGAAATATGAATTTCATGACAGGAAGGATAATCAGACTGTAAAAGAATGACTGAACTGTTTGTATTTAAATCAGAAGATGCCACATTCATCATCTGGTATCGTGTTACCTGACTGTAGTTTGTCACATGGTTTCTCTAAAAATTTTAGTGGGCTGGCATATTGTGTACCACACTTTATTGTAGAATCTTAAATAAAACCCTGCATTCAGCCTGCATTTGCCTTGGCAAAAGACCATTGTTTTCTTAAATCCTCTATTCTTATCTGCTAGAGAAAATGAAATGCTCATGACACAAAATTATTTTTTCCTTTACGTGTCTTTAGAATATGTTTTTACACAATTCCACATTACTAGTTCAGATCAGAAAGTTGCACATGAAATCACAGTATTAGGGCTACACAATTCATGCACATGCAAAACAAAACAACAAATGTTAAAAAATGAGACATGCAAAAGAAAGCCCTATGTATTTACCTCTCCCCAAGTTCCACCAATATCTTTTACTAAATAGACAACAAGCTGAAGAAGTCTGTTGAACTCTTCCTCACTGTAATCATAATGCCGTCCAAACAGTATGGAGCACATAACGTTTGTTACAGAATGTCTAAGCATTGCTTGAGGCTGAAAGCTGCATCCTGTAGGAACACAAGAACAGGAGTACTTTAATTTGGTGATCAAGTGCCAGTTTATTTAAGTGCCTGAGCCCTGACTCTGTACAAGTCAATAATTAACAAGCAAACATACAAATGTGGAGAACATTTAAAGGACAACTTAAATAATCAGTTGTAAACAAGACCAAACAGATGAGAGTTTGTCTATTTTGAAATCTGACAAATGAGGTGAATCATAGAGCCACCTAGGAAGAATGTTCCTTACAAAAGAACACTGATAGCTGAATGAATGGTAGTCAGAAGTGTCAAGATGGTAGCATGGGTGAACTAGGAGGTCTTCTGAGTTAGAATACAATGTCCAAGTAGGATTGTACATGTGTGGAAAATCTCAGAAGAAAAGAGGACCAAAGATATGAATTGTAAAATAGACCAAGACAAGGATCTTGTAAATAATCCATCTGTCTAGCAAGAGGCATTATATGAGAGTATTTTGAGACCCCTGTTAATATACAAGCTGCAGAATTTTGTAATAATTTTAGTCATGCAAGTTGTAAATTGGGTAATCCAACCTAAAGAGCATTAAAGTAATCAAAACTTGAAGACAAAAGAGTATGAACTATAGTTGGAATGTCACTGGGAATAATAAGGTGCTTGATAAGGGTGATATTCTGTGGGTGGAAACATGAAGAAAAGCTGACAACAGGAATATGGTCATTGAGTGTTAGTCTGTCATTAAGTCTCACACCAAAATCATGCAAGTTTGACACGAAAGTAAGTTTGGCAGCCTGATAGAAAATATTATGTGACAAAATTAGAAGGGAAGAGTCTTTGAGTGTAGCATGAACCATTGGGAAGGACTAATTCACTACCTTTCATGTCTTAAGATCTGAGAATTTAAAATGTCTGTTGGCACAGTGGAGTAAGGCAGTAAGTTGTTAACATGCTGCTTTTGGTAATCCAGGATACAGGGTATGAAGTATTGAGTTTGAACCTATTACTGACAATCCTAACATGGATGTATTCCAGGTCAAATGAAAGGGATATAAGGCCAAACACAGACATAGAGTCCTGAGGAAATGAGAGGTACAGCTGTGTGTTACTAGCAGAACAGTGATAATGCAAACATCTCTAATGAATAATGTTATGCAGCAGCAGTAAGTAGATGGTGAACCATAAATGGCCAAGAATGGAGCCTTATGATACCCCACAGATGACAGTGTGAGAAGAGCAGGAATTAATCCTGGAGATCACATTGTTTGTATGACCTGAGAGGTTAGAAGCAGACCAGTTGTGAACCAGTTCAGAAATACCATGGTAGTGCTTCAGTCACACCTCTCAACCTGTAAACATTGAAAATAGGAACAAAGTCCCATGAAAAATAGGAACATCTTGCTGAAAATCTGAACATCTAATTAGAATAAAAATTGAATACCAAATAGTATATAACTTTTACTGCTTCCATTCTGAACATGGGATACTACTCAGAAACACGTTTAAACACAGGAAGTGAAAAAACAATGGAAAATATAACCACATTATCAAAGAGACAGAGTAAAATCTATAGACTTTAATGAACTGTATCACAAAATTCTATCATAAAAGGGCATTTATTTTTGTTTCAGAAAAATGGAATTGTAGGATGTGTGTCCTCTTTTTTATAATATTATTGATGCGAGTATGTTGGTTATGTGGTGTAGTTTTCTGTGTACTATACAATTTCAAAAATCACGTAATGAGGGGTGTTCAGAAAAATTGTGAGGAGAGGTAAAGCAAGCCTGAAAGTAGGGACATACCACCAAAAATAGGAGTGCCCTAAATCAGGCCTGAATATTGGAATATTCCACCAAAATAGAGACAGCTGAGAGTTCTGGCTGCAGTCCATCTAGGATAATAGAATGGTTCACCAAATCAAATGCTGATAGTAGTTAAAGAAGGACCAAAACAGAGTAGTACAGATGATTTCTCCCAAATAGGAGACCATTATAAACTCTAGTTAGACCTATCTCAGTACTGTGTTGATTCCTATAACTCGACCAGAATGGGTCATGAATGCCATGATTACTCAAGTAGCTCTCCAGCTGAAAGTAAAATACTTTATCAAGACCCTATCTAAAAAAAAGGATATGAAGTAGGACAACAGTAATCAAACCAATTAGGATCGAATTGCACTTTTTTAGGAGTGGGGTGACAAGAGCCTTTTTAAATAAGGAAGAAATACCCTGCACCTAAGAGAAGTGTTAATGATCTCTTATATCAATGATCCAACTTCCACTGAGGATACCTCCACAGACCTAGAAGGGTGTGGTTCCAAAGAGCAAGTGGGAATATACATGTTGGAAATAAGAGCATTCAGGTCATCTATGATAGGATGGCAAACTGCTCAACCATGATAAAAGGAGTCCTGTAGACAGACTATAGGACATGAATGGCTAATTGGAGGAAGAACAGATCTAATACATGCAATTTCAACAGAGAAATAAAGATCAGCTAATACACACTCCACAGAACAGAGTGACCACCTGGTGTCAGGACACCAAAGATTAGAAAGGCAATTAACAACTTGAAACAAAGCAGCAGGGCATTTGACAGTCTCTGCAATCTGTCTAGTTTGGAAAGCAGATTTTTGTCTGCAAATTTCTGAATGATAGAATGCAGTTTTTTTTTACTGCAAGTTTGTTTTCTTTTTTTTTTCCATAATAATTTTTTATTGAAATATATTTTCCAAAAACATTACAAAATACAATAAACATCACACACATAATACACTATAACTACTACAAACCATTTATACAATATCTACATGAAATGCTTCCTATATTTAATATATTCCTAAAATCAGTATCATGCTAATATAATATTGAAGACCTTTTCCCATATTTTCGGGTTATTAATATTTTTGTTAGTTTGTTTCAGAAGTAATTTATGTGCTAGTATATGCTTTATAGCCACAAGCTTAAAATTATTCCATGATGTCTTATGTGGTTCTAGCCAATTTGTGGCTATATAGAGTTTCATCAGCAAAAATATTCATACAAATAATAGTTTGCGATCTGGAAAGCTCTCTTGGAGGAATGTGTAGAATCATAAATTCCCATGACAGTGTAGAACTTTGATAACCCATCTTTTGCAGTTGTACTTTAAGAGAGTTCCAAAGTTTATATATGCATTTACAACTCCAGAACATATGAAGAAGATCTGCTGTTTGATCTGCACAGTATGGACAAATTGGAGAATTCCTAGGGTTAAATTTATGTAATCTAAGATGTGTGTAATATGCATTGTTCCAAATCATCAAATGCGTACATCAGTTTTTGAAAAGAAACTGATTTCCTAGTTATATCAATTGCTTTTAATATCTGATTGTCTGTTACTGTTACTTTTACCCAATACTCTGAAAGCAAAATTTTGTCCTGAAATTTCAAATCCTTAATTAATTTATATGCAGTTGCTATAAATTTAGTGTCTTGTTGGATAGCTTGCCACAATTCAGAGCACTTATCCACAAATCCGGCTGCAGGTTTAAAGTTCCTAAAGTAGCTCAAGGCAAGTTCTTTAACTTGTCTCATTATAACAATGTAACTTCTAGGTAGATTCATTTCCTGTCTAATTTGTAAAGTCGATAAGTCAAGTTTATTAAAAACATCAAATAGAGTCAGATTAAGTATTAATGGAAATTTGCTGAGATCGATCAGCTGATTATTTAGTTTAAAATTAGGATTCCTATGGAAAGGTTGAAGAACCATCATATATTGCAATAAATCTACGGACTGAAATAAAGTTTGCAAATATGAGACACAGGTTATTATGTGGTCCATGACCCCATATTTTATCAGACTAATTTTGTCCATAAAGGGCAATGCTTTAGGATTTATTTTCCTATCCAAAATATGCTATGATTCAAGACCACCCAAGCTGGTATCCATTTTGTATTCATTACATCATAATTAGCAATTCTTAAAATTTTATTAGCATTTACAATCAAATAATATGCTTCAAAGTTTGGTAGCTCAAGTCCCCCTCTTGTTTTAGGGGTCATTAATTTCTCATAAGATATTCTAGTTCTTTTTGGGTTCCAGATAAATTTAGCTAGATCTTTATGCATTTGTTTAAAAACTGTTTTTGAAATTGATAATTGGGCAGACCTAAATATGTATAACATTCGTGGTAGTATATTCATTTTCACTATTGATACTTTTGCTAATACCGGTAGTTTTAAATTCTTCCATCTGTCACAATCAGCTATTATGTGTTCCCATACTTTCGTTTAACATTATTGTTATAAAAGTCCTTATTATCCGTAGAGAAGTTGATACCCAAATATTTAATATTTTCTTTACATGTTAACTTCCCCATCAGGGCCATTAGTGAAAAAGGTTTTGGGGTTCTTAATGGGAAGATATTTGTTTTCTGTAAGTTAATTTTATAATTAGAAACTACTGAAAATTCATTTATGAGCTTTAATATCTTTTCACTGTCTGAAATTGGGGTTGTACAATAAATAATAAGATCATCGTGAATGCTGACATTAATATTTTATTCCTATAAATTATTGGTGCATTATGATACAAATTTTGCTTGATATATAAAAATAGGGTTCTAGATATAGGTTAAACAATAAGGGGGACATGGGACAACCCTGACGAGTACCATTTTTAATCTGTATTCTGTTAGAATAAGTCCTATTGATGTATAGCGTAGTGTATGGATTACTATATAATATTTGTAGTATCTGAATGAATTCTTGGGGCAAGTTAAAATAGGGTAACACATCAAACAAAAAATTTATGTCTACTCTATCAAATGCTTTCTGGGCATCTATTATAAGAGCATAGATATTAAAATTTTTTTTTTAGCATACGTCATCATATTATGCAGTGTAAGTGTGTTATCGCTGGTTTGTCTAGTTGCCATAAATCCAGCTTGTTCCTTAGAAATGCAAGTTTGTTTTCTAAAGTGCCAGTACAATGCCACCTTTGTTTCAACTTATTAACCCTAAGGCAGGTCTACTACATTTGTTTGCAATACTAACACTACAGGAAAACAGGGCATTGAAGAAATCACAGAATTTCTGAGTGAGTTCACAAACTCAATAACAATGAGTTGAACAGAAAAAGGAAAATGTGCTAGAATATGCAATACTGTGAAAAGATGTTGTTAGCTTGGAATCCTTTTCTTTCAAAAATAATTGTTGTTTGAACTTCTCTTTCTGTATAGTATCACAGTCAATAAGTGCCAGTGTATGTAGTATATGTATATATTTTATTTTAGATGGGTTAAAATGTCAAATCAATTAATTCAATTGTTGATTTTGTTGGTACTATTTCCATACTTCATAATGCCAAGTGAAGAAGTGATACAGCAATGTATCCTGCCTTGTATGTGCCACTATACTGTGTATGCCAAGTGAAAGTATCCACTGGAAATTATATAAGAGTGCTCTTGGTGTGTTCTTGGATATGCCATCATTTGACATTTTGCTTGGTATCTGCTTGTAAATGCTTTCAATTTTCACTTACCTTTAAAAATTGTCTTTGGTTATGTTAAAGGAATGCTTGCATTATGCCCCATAAAGTACATCATTCCCCATGGCATACATTTTCAGGCATATTCCAAAGTCCTAAGCATTCTGGTTGGTTATGCCTAAGGAGTAGGCTATGTCATAGGTATTTGGTGGTGTCTCAGAGCTGTTTGAACAGATGGCTGTGAAAGCAGGGAATTTTTCCTATCTCCATGCACAGCCTAGGCTTCATCTGTGAAGAAAGTATCAGAAAGGACTTATTCAGTACCTCTCATGTGTTATGATCTAGAAATTCAAAAGTCTAGTAGCGCAGACGATTGATGGAGTGATATGTTAACATGCTGGTTTCTGTAATCCAGGGTACAGTTTGATTTATTCTATCTTAATTTGTATAATCTGTGAGTCTGAGCAAGTCATTTAAGTCAAACATTGTTCTCAAATCACCAAAGAAAACAGACACTTATGTCCAGTGGGCTTTCCTGGTTGAAGGATATGTAAAATAAAAATATATATATTAAAGTAGTTTAATGAACTATAAGATAGATTATCTAATGGAGTACTTCATACATAACTGGTTTTATTGTTAACCCAATTACCCTTCAAAATAAAGTATCAGATAACAAGGCTGTACAAACATTTATAGAGTACCTCAGTACATACCATAGCACTGTCAGAGTAACTTGTGATGTATCTACTGAAGGGGTGTCACGAAGGACATGATAAACATTGTTCAAGAGAAGTAATTCAAAAGTTGTTCCAGGGCCTGAAGTTAAACTGAGAAGAGTCTATATATGATTTATTTTCATAGAAAGGCCACAGCAGCATATATTATGAATACTGCGAAACATTTCACAGATGTTTTGGACCAAATGTGGTAATAGT
Organism: Protopterus annectens; assembly: GCF_019279795.1. Lineage (NCBI taxonomy): Eukaryota > Metazoa > Chordata > Ceratodontiformes > Protopteridae > Protopterus > Protopterus annectens. The sequence goes on along the minus strand of NC_056731.1, from coordinate 1,546,082,894 downwards.
GCAACAACTGAATATACTACCTAGAAACTAAAATGAATGGCCTCACATTCCCCCAGATTTAATAAACTCCATGTAGGAATAGTGTTATTCCAACATGGAGTGAATGGTGTCTATGTCTTCATCTCCCTCTTGGCAGCACACCTTGCATATTAATGAAGGCACGCTACTGAGGGGGAGCCATGTACATGGATACTGAATGAGTGCTAGGGAGTGCATTATAGTGTTCACAGATCTATAACATGCCCCCTGCACTCTCAAAGTGCTGTGCGGCACTAAAACAAAAAAGAAAGTGTCCTTGGACACTTATTTAATAAATTTAAGTGTAATGTCATGTGTGTGTGGGGGGTTACAGTATCCATAACACACCCCCTGCATTGTCAAAGTGCCATGCAGCACTAAAAGAGTAAGAAAGTGTTCTCAGACACTTATTTAATAATTTTTGTGTAATGTCACATAGGGGGTGTGTTACAGTGTCTGTAGCACACCTCCTGCACTGTCAAAGTGCCATATGGCATGGAAAGTAAATGCCCCAATGTGATTTTTCTCTTTCATGTTTTTTTTTTTTTTCAAGTTTAAGCTTAGCTAAGCGGGTTTGCATGGCTCAATGCTTAAACATAATGAGAAGCTATATAGGAATGTATACCTGAAATTTTCACAGCCAAGTTAGCTGAGTGGTTAGAGTCACGGCTTCATGTAAAGTAGGTACATGGTTTGAATATCAAAACAGACCATTCAGCCTTTACACGTGAAAGCGTTTTTATATAAATTTTTATTTTATTTTATTTATGTACTTATTGATATTTGTTAACCAGGTGGTTAGTGGAGCTGGTCCAGAATCCCAGTGTCAGTGGAGATATGAGGTGAAAACTACCATTTAAACACAAGTGCAGTCACACAACAAGGTAACGTAATGAAAGCATATAGGGGAGGGCATATAAAGTAAAATACATACACTTAATAATAATGTATCAATAGTGAGTTAATTAATATCAATATTTTAATTTTGTTATTAATGAAAAATCTTGTTTGCCATTAGCTAAGTTTTGCTAAGCACTGCTAGGCCATGCTAAGCAATGCTTAAACAGGACCTGTTTTAGCAATACTTAGGAATGCTCAGCTCTGCTTAGCTTGTTTGAGCATTGTTAAGGGGTCCAACTTGTAAGCAGTCCTTAGCTCAGCTAAGTAGGTTTGTGTGGTGCTAAGCAGAGCTAAGCATTTTTAAAAAATGGCCAGTGGCAGCAAGGGTGGGAAAATAGCATTATTTAAACTGTACAGATGGGAAGACAGCAAGAACCTGATGGAGTTTGACCACTCTGGAGTTGGAGAGGGAGTGCACTTTTGGGTGCAGTGATGGGGCATGTTGGAGTCCGGGGTCATGGTTGGATTCCTAGTAAAATACCATGATGCCAGATTGCTGCAGGGCCAGTACCAGGGCTCTGAACAGAAGTCTGAGGCCTGAGACTGTCTGGGACTTGACTTCACCAATGCCACTGGAATCCCCCACACTGGTGAGCAAGTCCGTCATCATTATGACAACCTGAAGCAGAGGAAGGGGGTACTCTTGGACCAATGGATCCAAGATGCTCAAGCCCGGAATGCTCCAGAAGTTTGTAAGTATATCAACTGGTGATTTATCAAATTTTAGTCTGAATACCTGATAGGTATGCATAATGGTGTGCCCCCCCCCCACAGCTGCAGAGGAGAGGGCTCATAACATTGAGGCCCATGCTGGACGTCTGGTGAGGCTGCACTGACAGTGTGGTAAGTACAGATCTATCTTGCAACATATAGCACAATAAATAAGAAAGTGTAATTGTCTACTGCCATTAGGTACAGTGTGTTCTGAGTGTACTGAATAAATGTGTTGTTAGACGCACATTGATATAAGTGACTAATGCCAGCTTCTATGCAATACAGATGAAGGCAGCAAACAAAGTACTATTGATGAAAGAAAGACAATACTCTAGTAATACTGTGTAGGAATGATATACGTATATATAATATGAATACTAAGGCTCTGGTAATAAAGTACACTGCAATTGCTATTGTGAAGGTAATAAATGACATTCATTCATCATATACATGATATGCAGTACAACTGAATTTAGAATTCTGAATGTAATAAACCACTGTGTCATGTCACCCTCAATAAAAGTAACTTCCACAAACTGTTGTGTTTATTCTGGTCTGTTGTTGAAGAAATACAGTTGTACATGTGCTACACAGCAAATATGGCTATGAGACCATGAATTCAATGAGGTTTGGCTGATAACCAACTGTTATGCTAAACTGTAGATGTGGAGCTGTAAAACAAGATACAGTGCAATTTGATACATGTTCTGCACTATGATCTGAACCTTGAATAGTAATGTGTAATGTATTATAGTGTTTTCCCTGCAGCATTGTCTTGTGTTAACCTTTGCAGTTCAGCTATATGTAGTCCTGAATGTAGGTATGCTAATGCAGGCAAGTATGAGACTGCAATAGGTGGAGACAGCAAATACATGATGTCCAAATGTGTATGAGTCAGGTATGCAACCCAGCACCATGCTATGGTCTCTACAGATCACACATATTCACATCCACTAGGGGTTACATGTGTACACCTGCATTCACTACACAGTTCACTAACTATCTATCATGCATGAATCTCATGTATGTATGCTCAACAGTCACTCTACTTATATTACAAAGTCAGACTTTGTAACCAAGTGATTTTTTAGGCAGAAATCAATCAAGCAGCCAACAGCAGTGGTCTAGATGCTCAGTATGACAAGAAATAGATATGTTGTTCATTTTTGCACACACAGACCATGGTTTGAATCCAGGGAGTGGTATCAAGATGTGTTTATAGTTACACACAAGTAATCCTGACTATTTGTAGAAACAGTCAGGTAGTGTTAACAGATATTTTCTCCACAGGGCTTACAGGTAAAGAAATGTTTGTATTAGCTGTATGAAGAATATACTAATAAACTGTGTACAAATGTACTAGTGTCCAACCCCATGCCTACAAATGACAGCAGGATAGGTATATACACCATGCACTCTCCCCGATATATGTCTCTCAAGTGTCACTCTGTCATGGCTAGTGATCACTGTTGCTAATAACCTTGGACACAGATATAATTCCAGTTGAAGTACGCCAGTATCACACTCACACATCAATGCAGAGTACACCTTGTTAGTCATATAGATAACCTTGACATGTACGAGTCCCCTCTAGTTATGTACCTACAGTTCTCACAGCTTGCCCCATACCATTCCAGGTTGACAGCTTAACATGTATGTATGTGCTACAGAAGCTATAGGCCACAGCTACATGTAAAGTAAGGGCAGACCTGTAGAGTACTGAGCAGTACTGTTGTCAAAATATTTAGCCTGTACAGTTGGTAATGGATTGTTTTTCTCTCCCCCCATCCCTTATCTGCATTAATAATTATTATTCATATACTACGGGTATGTCATTCTCAAAACCTAATGTTGGGACTTGTGTTGTATTATTGTTCATATATTTCAATGGTTGCATAGTAACATACCTTGTTCAAATTCCACTGTTGGTGGCCTGTTGCTGTAACTGTTACTGGCATGCTGTTACAATAATGACTGTTATTCTATTTATGCGTGTGTTCCATTTGATATGCAATATTTTTCAATTCTATTGTTCTGGGTCAATTGAAACATCCATGCATGCTGTTATAACCAATGTTGAAATGTTTTGTGCATGACTAACCAATACACTTTGACAAACTTCAACACCATAGCATGTTTGGGTAAGCCGATCCCATTGAATCCTCCAGTTCCGCCTCATCTGGCCACAGCACTGGGTCCCAGCACATCTGGAACCCAACCTTAAGCTACCTTTTCCGATGGTCCTGCATTACCCTCGGGTGGAACCACCTCAGGGTACACCAGTTCCAAGGTATGGTGCGCAGGATCATCCAGCAGGAATTGGAAGACTGCCTGCACCAGATAGAGGGCAGAGTGGTGCACCTCAAGGGGCAGGTTGGCCCCGGTGCCCAGTTTCTAGCACAGCCACCTTCAGGGCCATAAAGAGGCAGTGGTGACTGCCCATGGGTGGGGACCTCAGTCCTACTGTTTCCATCTGGGGGCACGTGGTCCTCTGATGTTGAGGGTGTCTTCATCCAAGGTGTTTACCCCCCTCATATGCCATACACCGTCCCTGTCTGCTGTCTTGTCTGTCTGCAAATGCAACCTCTCCTACCCAACTTACTTCCCCAAACATAGCTACAACCCTTCCCCAACTTTCCACTCTCTCCTGAAAATAGAAAAAAAAGTCAGGCACCTGTCTGGCAAAAAAAATGTTGTCCCATACATAGCTCTTCATTTTGCACCCATGTACACTGACATTAATAAATTTCCCCATGAATTAATCAACAAAGTAATGTCACCCACACCTGTTTCTGTGGGGTGTGAGGCTCTAAATTCAAATTGTCCACATCATGCACAACTGTCACTGCACAAGAAATGGAGAACTATGGTCCTTTCCTACACCTGTCCTGCATCTCTCTACCTGTCTTTCATATTGTTTTTCCCCCTGCTTGCCTACCATTTCACCACTTTTGTATTACCCCCTTTTATTTTTAGAAATAGTGTGGGTTTAAGTGGGAGTAATCTCTGCTAGGCATCACAGCACGACACGCAAACCCACATAACCCGCTTAAAACTGCTTTAATCACCCTATCTCATTCAGACACTATTCTTCCCAGCAACAAAATTACCAGCCCTGGCAAGTCTCAAACCCAGGATCCTGTGCATTAGAGTCAGAGTAACACACCACTAAGCAAAACCAGCTGTGGGGAATTAGCACTGCTTTTGTAAATATATCATCCAGTCAATCATGTAACATTAGGGGAAAAAAAGACATCACTGCCAAGTTTCAAAGCCAGGACACTGTGCACTCAGAGCAACACACCACTATGGCAAACCAGCTCTGGGACATTAGTTCTGCTTTTTTAAATATATCATGTATTACAGTCATGTAACATTAGGGAAAAAAATATACCACTATTAAGTATTGAACCCCGGGCCTTCTGAACTACTTTTCAGATAAACACACCACTACACCAACTCAGCTCTGGGGAAGAAATGCATTTTGACTAAATATATCATGCAGTACAGTGATGCAACATTAGGGTAAAAAGACACCACTGCCAAGTATTACACCCAGTACCTCATCAACTACAACATAGTGCATTACACCAGTGAGCCAACAAAGCTCTGGAGGTCAAGTAGTGCTTTTACAAACATATTCTGACTGCAAGTGACACACAACTCCTATATATACTGGAACAAATAACAGTGTACTTGGGGGCCTCTGAAGCAAACAACAAACCAGTACACAGACAAATAAATGCTGCTGGATGTACAGGAGGCCTACAATATCAGGTAGAGATGAAAAAGGCACAGACTGTTGCTGAATGAACACAGTTGTGCCCCCTACTTATGGCATGGTTGCCATAAAACCTATTCTGTGTGCTGACATACTAACACTGCAGTGCAGATTGGGGTTACAAACCATGACAGACAGCTCAGTGTCACACCTCATACCAATTTGAACACACGTCCATGCCATTCATGTGTAACACACTGTATGCATGCATATATGTCTTATCAATACACCTGACATACTATTATACCTTATTAGTAATATAGCATATAATGTATATTATTATAATAAGATATAATGAGATAATAATAAAAAGCCATTGCCTACCCTATTTCTATTCTGATAAATAGAACAATAAGTGAAGGAACTGTCCCTTCATTATGGAAAATTTCACACATCATCCCACTACACAAAGGTGGGAGCTCCAATGACTTTTCTAACTTTCGCCCCATAGCTTTACTTTCCCCTATCACAAAAATTATGGAAATATGCATCCATAAACAACTACTCAACCACCTTCTCCAGAACAACCTACTCGCTAACTGTCAACATGGCTTCAGACCTTTCCATAGTACCACCACTGCACTGCTATCATTCACAAACAGCATCAACAATAATCATAACAATAATTGTCTTTCATCTGCAGTCTTCATTGACCTATCCAAAGCTTTTGACATGGTTAACCACCAACTACTACTCCATACACTGAATACTCTCTCACTTGATCCTCTTGCCTTGAACTGGTTTACATCTTACCTTGATAATCGTCACCAGGCTGTACTCTGGAAAAATAAACTATCCAATCACCTTCCTATCTCTCTCTGTGTCCCTCAAGGATCCATATTAGGCCCACTCTTATTTTCCATCTTCATTAATGACCTGCAAACAGCCATTCCTTACTCCACCTTCACTCAATATGCAGATGATTCTACCATAATCTGCTCAGCCTCTTCTCAAATTGAACTACAGTCTCTTACCCAAAAAGCATTCAACACTGTTGAAATATGGTTTTCTCAATGCTGCCTCCTTCTGAATCCCCAAAAAACTAAACTGCTACTCTTCTCACCAACCCAAAAGTCCACATCTTTACCTTTCAGTCTCACTTCTAACAATGGTACTCTTATCTCTCCTGACCCTACCCCTAAACTTCTAGGAATAACAATAGACAACAATCTAAACTTTGATACTCACATAAACACTACAATAAAGTCAGTCAACAAAAAACTGGGATCCCTCTACAGAATTAAACCTTATCTTACACCAGCAGCTAAGACTGCTATAGCCAGAACCCACCTAATATCCACCCTGCTTTACGCCTCTCCCATTTATACTAATCTCTCAAAAAACAACATCATGAAACTACTTCCTATAATAATATTGGTAGATTTGCTACAGGCTCTCCTTACAGAACCCATCACTGTCTAAATCTTAAACAATTAAACTGGCTTGAATTTCTTAATCAGCTTCAATATCACCAGCTTATAATAGCCCATAAGACTCTATATCTACCTAACAATATTCCAGTACTCTCTAGCCTCATTACACCTTATAAAAACCTCACATCTCTACGCTCCTCTAACAAACTACTGGTCAATACTACTAAACCCAACAACACAGCAGGTGAGTCTTTGTTCTCCAACTCTGTAGGAAAACTTTGGAATAAACTTCCCTCTGAAATCACATCTCAAACTTCTCTCTCACTTTTCAAAAGGAATTTGAAACTCTACCTTAACAATCACTGGCTATGTACCTGTACTAACCCTGACTAAATCTTCTCATATTCACTTATCCCACCTCATCCCTTACTAGCTATGTTTTATGTATCAATAAACTACATTATTGTATATATCTTACAAGTATATATCTACATCATACCTCAGTCCCTTACAAAATGACCATGTTAATTCTACTTTGTACCTTACAAAATGACCATGGTAACACCAATTTGTACTATCTGAAGAGGAAGAAAAAAAATTTTTGTAATATTGCTATCTCTATTATCTGTATAACTCCTGTTTTTAACTTTGTAAAAAAATCTGTATGATTCTTGGAGCTTTTCTCCCCGGGCCTCTACTGAAAATGGACATGTCTCCAGCTAGACTAGCCCGGTCAACAAATGTAAAATAAAATAAATAAATAAAATAAATAAATAATTTGATATGATAATATATTATCATGATATATATAATGTATTATTATCATGAATATATTACATGTATATTAATACTATATTATATATCATCTATCTGTTACATTTCTAGCATGTGGCACATCTGGACACCCACAGTCCTAACCCACAGCCCAGTCTGTGGCACAACAACTACATGCATGTCAATACAACATAGGAATAACTGAGCCATACAATGTCCAGCAAAACTGGTTGCTCCCACCGTACTCACTGCCACCCACAGTATCATGTTAAAGGCCTGCAGGGTGGGACACATTTCACAATTATGAATATGTGTTCTAAATGTTGCTTAACACTCTCTAGATGGCACTATTATATAACATATGTACCAGAGGCACATGCTTCACCTGGACTGTTATGGGTACCCTCAGCCAAGCCATGCTGTGACACAACAGCTGACACCACTCCCTCACTGATAGTAACAGCTTGCTGTCTCCCTATGTCTTCACAATCCCTAGTCTGACTCCTGGTTAGAATACAGCAGCTGCAGCATACAGCAGTATGTCCAGCTACCTGCTACAGACCTATCATACCTCCCAAACACCTAGAACAGAATATCCACATGACAAACATACCTCAAAGGTTGGGGGTGTTCATGGGAAAGGGACACATGTCACAGTCTCCCCCTACAAACATACACAGCTGATAGAACAGCATAAACTGTATCAGCATGCACATTCAGATAAAAAGGATCTCTGACACTCACATCTCCCTGTCTCCTTATTGACCCTAATGCACATTGTTCAACAGTACTCTGCTACAGAATCTGAAAGTCAGTTAACAATGACCAGATACAGCATGTAAAACTGTTGACATAACACATCAATCCAAACAGTGGACAGTATTTCTAGCTACCCTCTGTAAAGCTGTAGCTCCATCACCTTGATAATGTCCTCCTCACAGGCCAGGAAAAGTGGCAAGACCTACACAAAGGCCTTAATTATAGCACTGTGTAGCCATGCCATTGGCTAATGTAAAGGCAACCCAGCTGTTTTAGATGCAATTAGCAAGTGGAAATCACAGATTGGTGCACAGACAATCACCTGTTCATGAGCATTACCTACAAAAAAACGAGCTGCTGCCTATGGTAAACAGGTCTGAACCTTTACTCATGAAGAGAGACTGCTATTCACTAGGATACTACAACTGGATTTCTTCACTCAAAGGAGTACATCACTATACCAGGTAAATCATTGAATGAAACATGTAATGGAATGCAGATGGGGGGATGCAGTCATGGGAAATAAGAATTTAAACTGCAGGTCTTAACAACATTGCCTGGACTGACATGTTGCTGTTAGTCTGCTGTCCAACACCTATGGCCATCCCTTGCAGCTCTGTCTGCAGTGACATAGATCACAGCTCTGGCCCCTGACTCACCCCAGCAATGGTCAGCTCACATATGACTGCTAAGTATGTTGTCTGTTGTACAATATTGGCAGTAAGAACTGGTGGATACAGGCAGCATATGATATCATGTACTGTCAGTGAGCCCCTCTCAGTTTGTGAATGTCATACAGGCTTAATTCAAAGATTGTACAGATGTCCCTCACCATTAATGAGGTACTCTGGCTAGGTCACTGTGTATTCCACACCTACATCTAATTTCCTGACATCTATAGCTAGCATACCTGGTGACCCCCTGCAGCAGGACTGCAGGTTATAGATACTAGTAGTGGGGGGACACTGGCTCTGGCTCAGCAGCAGTGCATACATATTGACCATACAATGAAAGGGAATGCATACAGTACCAGATATTAATGTACCATTACTGTGTTTCCAGGGGTCTGCCATGTCACAGACACATTCCCCAAACTCTGCGGACAACCATCACATATTGTCCAACTGGTGTCTGGAAATACACATTTGTGTGGCAGGGGGTCTACATCTATGAGGCACATGTACGCATTCTGCACACAGACAGTTATGAGGAGGACACACTACACCACATAAGCACTGTTCTCAGTTATTGTGTAGCACAGATGTTGCTGGAATGTCCACATGCACTTATTGTACCACTCACCTATTTTTTGGATGATGGCTGGATGACATGGTGCTAACATGCTGCCCATAGGGGACACCCAGTAGTCAATGACAGTGATGAGTGTGGACACATAACAACGCAGTCTATCACACCACTCAGGCCATATCTGCTAGTCCTGGTGCCATATCATGTTAATGGGCTATGGGTCCTGAGCAGCCATATGCCTAGGCCAGATGTTAGCCCATGTGTATGCAAGGCAGCAGCTGATGCCCTCATCCAACAAGGACACAGGCTGTAACCCAAGGGTTTATGTGCAGTTAACCATCCAGTTATCCAGGCTAGGCCTGCAAAGGTGTAAAAGGCTACACTGCCTGATGTGGACAGGGCGTCCACTCCATCACAGGCTGATTGTGTGGGACACACATCTAAGCTACCAACAAAGCTACACCAGGTTGAGGGTGTGTGTGTGTGTGTGTGTGTGTGTGTGTGTGTGTGTGTGTGTGTGTGTGTGTGTGTGTGTGTGTGTGTGTGTGTGTGTGTGTGTGTGTGTGTGTGTGTGTGTGTGTGTGTGTGTGTGTGTGTGTGTGTGTGTGTGTGTGTGTGTTAACAAAGTGGAGCATGACTTGCACTTGTGCAGGAGTCCCAGCAATGTGGAGTCCGTGAGTGCCTTGCATGCCATACTGAGGTCACCCATGAGAATTATGTAGGAAACCTGGTAGATGGTTGGCTTTATGGCCTATCACTATGAGGTACATGTGTGATGGGCTGATATTCCCTGTTGGGGAACCTCTGTGATGTCCCCAGCTGCTGCATATGCTGTGTGATGTGAATGATGAACAGGGAATTATAGACATTAATGGTCCTCACTGGGGGGTATGCGAAGATGTTTATACCCCATGCCCAGTGATGACATACACTTATGTATGACATGGGCCATGTAGAACGATTATCTTACAATGGAAGCAACATTGTGTTGACATGTCATGTTGCCAAAGACTTGTGTCTACAGCACACTCATGACTGATTACATACCTAGGATGTTGTTTGTACTGTCATAATATGTGGTGAGGTCACTCTCCCCATAGGTACTCACACTTCATGTCCTGGTATGCAGCCTGAAGCCATGTGTCTGGCAATGGTCATGTATCTGTGTGAGACCCTCCTAGGCAGATGTCCACATCAGTTGGGAATCCAGTGACAGCACACAGCATGCAATCATCTGCAGACATGGTCAGACATAGGCTAATGCCTGTTACATGCACCTCAGATGTGTACATCACATATAATACAGGCCCAAACATGAAACAACAGGTTACACACCTACTTATGGGTGAACCACATGAGGTGCATTATCCTATGTGGAATAGGTGGGTTCAGTCAGTGCACTGGTGTGCTACCGCTATGGTAACATATGGTGTGATGCATACCTGGCAGTCTTACATCTATGATGGCCACATGGACTATACTGGTCACATAGTTTGTCTATCTCAAGGTAGGCATTTTGCAGTGTCACCCCCCCCCTCATCCACAGCTTGGTGATTGTGTCATCCAGGTCACCTGAGTGTAACAGACAGGAACCCTTCCTTGATAAAGCTTAGGTGTGCATAATGGAATGTGTCCAGGTCACACGTGTCCTTGTTGATGGTGTTCACTTGAAACTCTGCTATGGCCTTGCAGAATAGCCTAGTTAGGCTGCTGTGTCTATCCTGTGACTGAGTGGGAGACAGGACACCTTAGTCTAAAGTGGTAACAGTGGTCATCAATGAAATGGATGGGACAAAGGCAGTAGTCAGTCTTCCTTTCAATACGGTTCTTTATGCTGTTGCAAGGTTATGCTTAGGGTCATGTAGGATGCATCCTGTGATGTGATAGGCTCCCATGGCAGATGTATACCATGACTATCACATGGCAGTGGTGTCCTGTTCCCCACATATAGGAGACGATAGACATACTGTGGATATCCTAATGTACTCATGGGGAACACAGGGGGTGCAGCCTATACCAACTCTGTCCCTGAGTACAACAAGTGAGCAGCTGCAGCTGCTTCCTGTACTGTTGCAGACATATGTGCAGTAGGGGAGATGACTGTGTGTAGTGGATGTAGACAATGTAGACTCTGTGTTTGTTGTGCAAATTTGCAGGACAGATCCCATTCTCATGTACACTCTAAGGTGACATTGCTCCAAAATGGGCATCTGCCCCTACTTTGTCTCGGACAGTGGTATGTCATCCCTGTTATGGACAGTATGTATTGCACATGTCCACCAGACATGTGTACATATCTTGGCAGAAGATGATGTAGACCTGTTGGCTATACCTGACTACATGTATCTGCACAAATGCACATATAGCATTGTGTGTATGTGTGTAAATTGGTGCCAGTCCTTGATGATGGTTTGGGGCCTGTGAGGGTATGTATACCCCCCCAGGAGGATGTATTCTACATTGGAGATGTATGTATGGTTGCCGTAGGTGGATGGGTATTTTGGGAGATGGTGATTGTAAACATGGCTGCATGACGGTTGCTTTGCCATGGAGGATGACAATGTAGGGATGCACAGTACCACAAGAAAGCATCATTATATATGGTGTGGAGGTGGGTGGCACAAAGTCCACAGCAGAGGAGTATCCAGGTAAGCCTTCAGTGGTTATCATGTTAATACTGTAGCATTCATAGTGGCAGCCTCTGCATACCTGTATGCATATGTCAGGTCAGTCTGCATCTGTGTTTGGGGCTTTGTAATGCACACATGTGCACACATATTGTGAATGTCAGCATTTTGGATAGTATTACAGCTTGTACTGTACATGTTGATAAATGCACATATTATCCTGTACCATTTTCATATGTGTATGTGCTGACAACACTTCTCCTCCACAACTCCATAGGTACTTCTGGTGTGGCTGGGGAGCATCAACCTGTAGCCTATGAGTGTGAATTATAATGTTATGGGTCACCTATACCATAGGCATGTTAAGGGCTGCCAGTTTGCCATGCACACAACTGTTAAGTGTAACAATATTGTAATATGTTCCATGTTTGCTTCTGGTGGGGTTCTCTGCAATGCATCACATTGGTAATCACAGTAGCATATTTGCAGGAGCTGTAACATATTCCCACATAGTTTGGTATAGGTGTAGCCACTGTAATATACAGGGGTGCATTACTATTGTGTACACTGGTGCACTGTATATTAGGTGAATGTCCATCATATACTGCAACTTCTCATGTATCTTACAGATGTATAGTACTAGCAACATTAACTGGACATAGCTGCACTGCATGTTGTTGAGGGCCTGTCCAGAGTTGATTGTGTGTTGTGCATGGCATCAGTCAGAAGGTGTGGTACGTATGATAACTTTGTGGCACTTCACGTGAGTGTGTGTGTGTGTGTGTGTGTGTGTGTGTGTGTGTGTGTGTGTGTGTGTGTGTGTGTGTGTGTGTGTGTGGATCATCAAACATTATAGTGCAGGAATTAATGCAGATATGTTGTCTTTCCCTCACAGGTGACGATAGGGGTCAGAGTGTGTCCCCCTCACAACCTGTCAGTGTCTCATCAGACACTGATGATGGTGGCCATTGTGATACACCACTTGGGCAGTCAGAGGGTGGTGTCATCGAACAGGGTAGTGTGGTGACTATGTCATCTGAGACTGTAGACACTAGCCATATTCAGAGAGTCGGTGAGGTCTCACACAGGCAGATTGACAGGGGTGCTCAAAGGAGGACTGCTGCTCATCCAGCCCTTGTCAGAGGTGTGACAGCACATGTCACCCCATGCATGTTTTGGTCCATTATGGAGGCACAGGCACATTGTGAACAGTACACCAGACAGATGCTCATGGTCATGGATGCAACACTGCCTGGCATGCATGATACCCTCCGCCCTCCACAGCATTGGTGATGCCTTATGTCATTTCGCTGATGTAGTGAATAGACACTGGGGGTGAGTGGGAGGAAGGTGTCAGACACATAGACACAGGTGAGCAACAACATCAGTTGAGAGGCCACGTGACCATGCACACTCACACTCCCATAGTGGCAGTAACACCAGCACTAATGAATGGAGGGTGCTGTTTACACAACAACATGGCAGGCCATTGGCACGTGTTCCTGGGTGGTTCCCTGAGGGACACAGAGCCAGAAGACACTGGTCAACATCAGGAAGTAGTACCACATCTGGCCTTGGTCATGGCGGTACCAGTGTAACTCCTGGCAGAACCAGTTCTCGTGTTCCTGGCCAGAGATGGTGAACTGTACATTCTGCCATGTACGATCCCTGGCTGTACAACATACCCTTAGATAGGGCTAGCACACGGCTTGACTGTGTGCATGCGCACACTCACACATCACTGTCACCCGCAGGTCACTGACAGACACACACAGCTCCTCTCCATGGTCCAGCTGATCAGCACCCCTCCAGACACACACACACACACATGATGTCAACTGTATGTCACAGCCTAGGCCTTTGGCAACTTCATGCCACACCCTGTGCATGTGACAATACCTGTGCCACATCCTTGTTATCCATATCGTCAATGCAGGGACATGCTAATATGTGTCTGATGCACAGGGTGAATCTAGTACTGGTAATTTCATTTTGTAGTATAGTAGTGTGATGCCCTGTAAGGTGCTGTCTGCTGCCAATTGTCATGCTTACACATCAAAGTGTATGTACCTTTGTGCCATGATGCTTTATTGCTGCTAGTACTGCAGACAGACTGTTGTCTCACAGACCTTATTCTGTTTCTGTTCCAGGTGTCTGCATGTGTAAGCCATGGTGAGCTGCTGCCATTACAGAAGCTCAAGATTACAGGGTGGCAACATGGACACCTTTTTAATGCCAATGTATGGGTGGAACAGTGTGTGAGGGACAATGGGGGTAGACAGCATAACCTTGCATTCATACCCCTTGAAACACCAAGCTAATCCTGATACATGTCACCTGGGTGTTCCATAGGATCACAGGTTCATAGTTACAGAGGAGGTTACTAGAGTACTGGACCTGGGTCTTTTATTTCACCCCAACACAATCATTGATCAGCATGTGTTGGCCATGGCATTGATGGACATATGTTGGAACCCTGGAACAGATGTTTGTTTTTTTTTCCCATCCACTCAACCTTGGAGCAGTTGATGAGGGTCTGCATGTTACTGTGTTTGACCTGTTTGTAGAATGCATTTGTGAGACAGGGCAGCCTCTGGTTGACAAACCTGCCTCTCCATCAGCTTTTTGTGCTGTGTCATATGTGATTTAGGTCTTTTGTGCCGGTAATGCACACAGAGTTATACTCTCGTATATGGGGCAGCTGTTGAAGGGTCGATCACAACATTGCCATCTAGACATACCATAGACACCTGTGGACAACCTGACCGATAACCACTGGGGCAGTACTGATTAAACAGTGTCTGTGTGCAACAGGTGTTGAGGGCCATGGATGACCTTTGTGGGTGTTAACATAGCCTTTACAGGTTCTGCAGATATCTGCATTGGTGCATAGCAGACCGGCCATGCTGCTAATGCATTGTTGTACTGCCTGAGGAATATTCAAAGGTAATGTCCACCTTTTGTCTGGATGCAGTCCCTTTACCTATGTTGTAAACCACATACAATCCTTTTCTGACCCCTGCCCCTACTTGCTGCCTGAATGCAACATTGTTAGCATGCTAAGAACCTAGGTCTCTCATCACGGTGTGTGTGTTGGGGTTGCTGCTGATGTGGGAAATAGTGGGGCCATGTCCTTACCTTATGGTATGCTGACATGATTGTCTACATTCAGCTTGAGGCCAGGACCTTGGCACCACTCCATACCCACAGTATGGCCTATTGCAGTGTTTTAAAAGCAGTTTGTGGCTCAATGACAGACTGCACACTACTTACAGTTGACACAGCTTTAGGCAGTGCCTACATATGTGTGTGGTGGCAGTTAGCATTCATGCCTAGATACATGCGGGTCATGGGGACAGCAGGTAGTCACAGGGCCTTCTCATGTCTACATATTGTATGCACATAGGCAACACAGATTGTTGTTGACACCTTATCAAATGTGGACTGTGGGACATGTCTTGTAGTAAAGTGACAGTTGGCAGAACATGCCATTCCCACAGCAAGTGCAACACACAGGATGTCCTTTGGTTTGCTAATATGACAGTTTCTTTGTGTGACATTACCTTAGCGTACGCTATTTGTCATGACATTAAGGTGCTTCTAATGTGCAATAACTGGTATATGCAATTAGTAGACAACTGTATGAAATGTTTGTTGTCCTACACTCTGGGGACCTCTGTATTGTTTGAGTTGTTGTCACAGGTCACACCTTGCCAAACATGGACTGCAACCTGCAGGATGGTACAGATGGTGGCCATACTTTTCACCTCTTCATATTTCTGCAGAATGTCCTGATGTTTGCCACATATTTTATTTCCATTTGTCATAACATTGTGGTTTTCTGGCAAATTGGTGGAAAATGATGAATGACTAACATTACAGATTAATGACAGATATTGTCATGTCACAACACATACCCTTTGAAAAATGCATTCACATGCTCAACCTGCTCTGGTATCTACTGCCCTTGTTGACAGTAGAACCTCTACCTGCCTAGTTTTACATATGATACTGCTATATACATAACACAAGCACCACAAAGCTATTATAGTGTTGCAGTGTCTGCCACTACTATTCAGGTGGATGACAATTCCAGGGGCTGTTAGGATTGCCAGAAGGGGGTTGACAGGCCCTTAACATGGTAGAGCCATCTGAAACACACACACACTGCTCTCTGGGGACATGCATTGAAACACACATGCACACAGAGTTGACTCTTTTCATAGTAGGACACCTACCTATCTTGTTATGTACAATACAGACCAACATGACAATACACATGCACACAGAGTTGACTCTTTTCATAGTAGGACACCTACCTATCTTGTTATGTACAATACAGACCAACATGACTATTGCACGTAACACAGTGTCTTTGTGTTAGAAAATATGTAACTCTGCTTCTAAGGTGGATGACATCTGTAAGGGCCCTGAGTAAGTTGGCAATGCAGGAGTTAATAGGGTGGAACAGGCACAAAAATGGTATAACCATCATATACACACAGGCAAGGCAGACACAGGGGATATGCATACAAAAACAAATACACTCACACAGTTAGCAATAGTCAGATTAAAACACCTGCCATTTACTTGTATATTCTATAGTGCTATGTACATATCATATGCATCATGGATATTATATGCCAGAGATATAACTCAGAACCTCTTACACCAATTAATCTTGGTAGTGCCTTCCTGAATAGTGGAATAAACTCCCAAAATAGGGACACTTCTCACATATTGCTCTTACAAACATAGACAAGTGATAGGGTAACAGGTTTTGCATCAGCATGATGTTTCAGATGGGTATGATGTCTGAAGCTGGCATGTCTGTCACTGTTTGTGATGGTAACTCTCATGTATTTGCAAATGATTTGACATAAAACCCCATTGTTATGAGACACGGACTGCATATATGTTGCAAACATCAGGACATTCTGCATACATCTGTACAGATGAGTGGTATGACCTGTAGAGTTTAAAATGGTGGATTTAAGGTGGATGATATAAACAGGCCCTTTAAAGTAATGTCATGGGGAGTGGGTCAACAGGCCTTAAAATGGTATAACCAACACACACGACAGTCAGAGGGGATATGCTTCACACACAAACACATATACAGTACTATAGTTGGCTGTATTGAGATTTAAACCCCTACCTACCTAGTTGTGTGTACTATAGTTCTAACTACTTATTGCATGTGCCACAGAGCTTAAATGCCGAGAAAGTGTCCAACAGTGGATCTATGGCAGACGACTTGAACAGGCCCTGTAAAGTAATGCAATAGGAGGGGTCACCAGGGTCCAATAGGTCTCAAAATGGTATAACCAACACACACACACAGTATTGAGATTAGAACCCCTACCTATCTAGTTTTCTGTACTATAGTCATAGTACTGAGATTAGAAACCCTACCTATCTAGTATTCTGTACTATAGTGTTACATTGTTATTGCAGGCACCAGGAGATTATATACTCACAGACTGTCTAATGATGCTTCTAAGGTGAATGACATCAGCAGGACTTGTAAAGTAGGGCAATGGGAGGTTTACTGGGTGGAAAGGAACTTAAAATTCTTTAACCTAGAAACACACACTTGCTAGTGCTGAGATTAGAACCCCTACCTATCAAGTTGTATGTACTACAGTGCTACATACTTAACTTGTGCACCACAGAGCTCATATGACTGAAGATTGTCCAAAGGTGCTTCTAAGGTGAATAACATCAGCAGGCTTTGTAATGTAGGGCAATGGGGGGTTTAAGCATTCTTAACTCAGGAAGAGGCTGACATTTGTGTAGTCACAAAAATCTGGTTCAAAGCTACTGAGAGCACCACAGCCATACCAGGATACTCATGCTATCATTCATTCTGACTCCAAACCATGGGCAACAAAACAAAAGGATGTGGAATTTCAATATATATAAAAGACATACACACCTCTAGGTTGGTCAAACAGTACGATGCACAGGAAACACTCCAGGTGCAGTAAACAACTGACAAAACCCCATTCCAATCATAGCTAGCTACAGGCCTCTAACTCTAAGATGCCCACTCCACCTATCTGAACCTTTTGAAATCAGTCAAGATTCAACCCCTTAACTTGATCCTGGGTAACTTTAACTATCCAACCATAGACTGGTAGAAATACTGTTGCCAAACACAAATGCTCAGAAATTCCTTGATTTTGTCAATGCAAATGCCTTGGAACAGTTGCTCGACACCCCCACAAGAGGGGAAAATATCTTGGACTTGGTATAAACCAACATGAGTAACCACTGCAGCATCCCTACAGGGTCATCATCCATGGTAAGATCCGCCCACAAAGCAGTCACTTTCAAAGTCACTAGCTCCCCTGACCCCCCCATCTCAGCTAGGGTCAAACAAAAAACTTCTCCAAAGCTGATTACAACCTCCTGAGGGAAGGTATAAACAGCTTCACAGCCCCTTCTCCCACTATAGGAACTGGCACATATGTTCAAACCTACAGCAAAGTACTATGTTAGCATTTAGATAGCTGCATGGAATCAGGAATACCAGCCAGGACAAAAATTATCCACCTAAAGGAAGAGTAAACCTGTCTAGTGGACATCTACAATAAATAAACTCTATAATGAAATAAACAAAATTACTGTCCAGGACCAAGAAGGAGCAGGTGTCTAATTGGAAGCATTCTCTCCTTTGCCTGAACAAGAAAATAAGAGCACTAGTGAAATCCTCCAAAGCAAACTTTGAGTTCAAACTGGCCACATCTCCTAATGACAATCATAATGCTTTATTCACATATGTCCACAATCTCAAGGGAAACACCCAGATCTGCTCAGAACTGGTGGACAAGGCCACCACACACACAAACCCTGTATATATATATATATATATATATATATATATATAGCCATCTTGCTGGCAAAAGGTTCCATGAAGGCTTCACTCCTCTGCCCCCATCAGTAAAACAGGACATCCCCAGTACTTGACCCACCTCCCCTTATCTCTAGGGAGCAAGGCATCACTGCTGTCTCAAAGGCAAAAATAGAGCCTCCATGGGACCTGATAACATCCCAGGCTCCAGCCTACATGAACTCAGGCAGGAATTTTCAGCACCATTAGGCACCCTATTCAACCAAAGCCTGAGTACTGTTTTCATCCCAGCCAAGTGGAGGGCAGCTACTGTCATCCCTTTGTACAAAGGCGGAGCATCACCCGATCCAGGAAATTATAGACCCATCAGCCTAACTAGCCTGATCTTCAAAGCCATGGAGTGGATTATCATGGACCTCATTAACAAGGACATTGGCAACATCCAGATACTTGATCCCACACAGTTTGTTTTTTGTCAAACGGAGGTCATGACTGTTAAATTTGGTTGACTTCTTTGACACAGTCACCAAGGCCATAGACAAAGGGAAGAAGATGAACATCACCTACCTTGACCTGGCCAAGGCCTTCAATACTATTCGTCACTCAAGTATAATAGACAAACTCTCTCAACTAAGCTTCCATCCATATGTTACCAGATGGGTAGCAAACTGGCTCACTGATCGAACCTACCTAGTCAAAATAGGGGATGCTACCTCAAGTTGTAGACCCATGACAAGCGGTGTACCTCAGGGATTGGTCTTGGCACCTCTGCAGTTTGAAATATACTTCTCAGAGATGCAGGCCAAATCTAGTGGTCTATGGCTGACCCAGTTTGCAGATGACTGCATGTTGGGTGCTGCCATCAATTCCTGTAGTGATGTGGACATCCTCAAAGCGGGTCTCACCCAACAAATGACTGTGCCAGAAATATGGCCTCAAACTGAATACCAAACAATGCATCATCCACCCTTTTGGGAAGAGTGACATCCCCACAAATTATCACATTGATAATAAGGCACTAATCATGCAATCAGTGTGAGGGAATTGGGCACCCAGGTTGACAGCAAACTGACTTTTGACCACCATATTGCCTCATTTGTATGAAAAGCTTTCTACATGGCCCACCTCATTTGTAAGGGTATCTCATCTAGGGACAAGGTGGTCATAACATCCCTGTATTCTTCACTTATAAACCATTATTGAGGACAATGCCCCTTTCTGCATGTACCTCACAAAGCACATGCATCAGCAGGGGAGACCACAGAATTTCCTCACCCAGAGAACCCAGGGCCTGAAATATCAACCCTACACATATAGGCTAAAAGCCCTGTCCCTCTACTCAGTCTCCTACAGACTCCTCAGAGATGACCTCTGTCTGGCATACAAAGCAATCACAGACCCCACGCTGATGGGACTACTACATATTCATACGTCAAGCTCCACTCAAGTAACCCACACACATGACCTCAACCTGGTGCATGACATCAATAGGACTTGTTGTCAGGACAGATTTGTGTCCCAGAGACTCGCCCTTTTGTGGAATAGACTCCCTCCCCACGTAAAGCAGGTACCTCATTAAACCTTTTTAAGTGCAACCTGGATAACTGGATGGGGAACAGAAAATACACCTCTGAGATTCCACCTGTATCCCTGCTGGACAGTGGCATAGGGTGCTGACTTGTTGGAACACGGACTAAATTCTTAGCTCGGCTTGTAAGGGCCTCAGAACCAATAGCCTAGTAACTTCCTATGATCCTATGATCCTATAGGGTGGAACAGGCCTCAAAATGTACTACCATTACATCCAGGAAATATACACAGCCATAAGGAAATATATTTATATACTCACACACTTGCTGTTGCTCAGATTGGGACCCCTACCTATCTAGTTGCATGTACCATAGGGCTATGCACTTATCGCATGCACCACAGAGATTACATGCCTGGAGACTGGCCAATGGTGCTTCTAAGGTGGATGACATCAGCAGGCCCTGTAAAGTAAGGCAATGGTAGGCTTACAGGGTAGAACAGGCCTCAAAATGTATTAACATTACAAACACACAAGCAGAAAATACACACATTCACAAGGGGATATAGTTATACACACACACACACACACACACACACACACACACACACACACACACACACACACACACACACACACACAAGGTGACTGATGTGGGATCACAACCCCTACCTCCCATTACACAATGTGGCTCACCATGGTATTTGCACATGCCACTGGCTACACTTGGTGTACTTCTGGCTGAGCACTACATCACTCTATGGCTTCCAGAGTCTCTCTCTGTCTGTCTCTGTCTCTCTCACTCTCTATTTCTCTCTCTTCCCCTGTCTCCACCTCTCTATTAATGGTATCTGTACATGTTACCTATACATTGCATGTATATCAGACTCAACAGATCCAGATATATCCTATATGTACCACACACACATAGATAGGGTAATCATATCCAGCGGGGGTGATGGAGAGACAGTTTGGGTGTACATATCTGTCTGTATTTACAGAGATATATGGACATCCCAGTTCTATAGTCAGATGTGTGTTCAGTCATGGGCTGAAAAAAAGCTAAGTGTAGGAGCATGCCCAGTATGAGCATCAGTAGTATCACTGGGACTCCAGGCCAGACCAACATGTACTCCAGTCCGGGTTCTGTGTGCTAGAGATGATTGGCTGATGCAGCTATGTAAATAGTCCATCACCTGACTGATATACTGTCTGAAGGATCTCCTGGCTGTGTGTTATCCTTCTTAGCTGAGTCATTTCTAGGGTGGGTGCAGAGTTTTGTGTACTGAGCAGAGTTTTGTATAATATGTGTGGTACATTTTACACAGCACTGTGATTTCCTGGTATGTCAGTGACAGATCAGTATAGGATAATGTGATGACCCACAGATAGACATTTGTCTACTAACTTCATATACTGCTTGAAACCCATACTAGTGCACAAATTGTTCTAGTGTGCACATTTTACATTTGTCTGGCCAGTGATTCCTCCTTCCCCTTATATGTGGGCCTTTGCACTGCTCTGTTCCAGTTGCCGGCTTTATCTACAGTTGCTGCTCTTATGTAGCTGTTGTTGTGGTGTGAGTGGGGTAGATGTTGTAACACCACACACAAGGTTACAAGGTTCAGACCTCTGACTGTTCAGCAGGTTGCCCAGCATTGTGCCCCATATATCTGCCCTGGTCCTCAGACAGTTTGTGCTGCACTGTTATTATAAGGCTACATGTTGGCCATTGCTCTCTACCTGTTATGGCCAGACATCTGGACAGGGCCATATATAATAGTCAGACACACCGGCCCAAACATGGGTACAGGATCTTAATATTGCTCTTCCACACTTAGTTGGTAGAATGTGTTTGTATTAGCTTCCATTTTCATATGATTATGGAGTCTGAATCTCACCTGTGTGTCATTGATGTTTTCACATCAACCATTATTGGTTTGCCAATAGTTTGCCAGAGAAATGCAATGTTATCACAAACAGAAGAGATATATGAGGCATTCATGTGAACATCTTATAAAAGCCTGTCATTCGTGGGGTATGGACGGTGCCCACTGACTTGTTGTCAGTGCTGACAGTTACATACCAGCTTTTATTCCTGGTGCAACATGACTTGTCCCAACCTGCTGTTCTAGTAGGCACCTTCTAGGTTTGTTAGGGCTGTGTACTATCCGTATCTGTGGCCCCCTGTCTCGCCATTGTCCACCTTTCCTGCAGTAACAAATAATGACATCTGGAGAGTTTGTGGAACTCCTACCATAGGTGTAGCTGACATGCAAAAGAGTGGGCATGGTCAGTCTCGAACCATGGACCCTGTCAAGCAGGGTAATGCCATTAGCCCACTAAGCCAAGACAGCTACCTACTTTGTGCTACTATTACCACACACATGCATAGCACTTTGAGCCCTGCATATTGTGGAATTGGAACATGTTAGCAAGTTGATTAGTACAGCCCTGGGAATGTGTGGTCTGCTGCTGTTACCTTACAAACATAGATGTTACTGCAGTTGTATGGGAACACGGGTGTGTCAGGGTAGGGGCCCATACCTCACAACTGTACAGATTTACCCAGAATGAATAGATGTTTGCCTTCTATTTTGGGTCTATTTGTAACACGAGTGTGGTATTTTGGGACATTGATGGCATATCAATGAAGAATGAAGTCAGAAACTAATGACAGACATTTTGGTTTCAGACTTCATACCCTTCCAAACTTCTTGCTAATGCAAACACTGTTATTCTATCCACTTACTAAGTTTGTGGAAGCACTACTTAAAAGCTTTCCCTGTGTTTGGGCCTTTTCCCCAAATTTCTTTTTGTCTTTGTTGAGATGTCTTGCTCTAAGAGGTTGAGAGGTATGTAGGGGACTCCAACATTGACATGCATGCATCTGTCCTATGAGCCCACTATTTGTAGGTCCCTCACATAGTGCAGTGGGTTTGTGTGGCTTGGGGCCTACTGCATATTCTGAGGCACACAGTATTTGGCAGGGGATTTCTGTTGT
The DNA here is from genome assembly GCF_019279795.1 of Protopterus annectens. Taxonomy (NCBI): domain Eukaryota; kingdom Metazoa; phylum Chordata; order Ceratodontiformes; family Protopteridae; genus Protopterus; species Protopterus annectens. The sequence goes on along the minus strand of NC_056731.1, from coordinate 1,546,059,312 downwards.
CCCACATATCTATCAGTTGTCTGCTGCTATCCCAGTATCCCACTCCATTCCCTTGCATACATGCAGCAATACCATAGATAAGCTACTACAGTTTACTACACCATTCAATTATTGTTAAGAAGAGTGAATTAACTTTTGCCTGTAGCAGTTGATGGACAATGATTTAGGCCTGACTCTGTTGGATTCATGCAGTACACAGCCTATACATGGTATGGTATAGGCAGTGTGGTGTGGCCTGCATCCATTTTACTGTGTGAGTCAGAGTGAGGTGTCAGTCCCTGGTACCCTAAGTTGTCAGTGCATGTCCTATGTGTTGCCTTTTTGCCAAGGCCAGGGTGTACTGGGCATGTCTACATCTGCCTACAGGGACAGGCTCAGGGGGTTCCTCCTCCGAGACCCCCTGTGCCTTTGGGGACCTTGACAATGGCTGGGGGTTGTGTGTCCCTTGCCTGTGCTGTTCCTGCTGCAGCTGTTTCCGCAGGATCATATTGTGTAGCATAGCACATACTATGAACATGTGTGCACCTGTGGCTGGAGAGTACTGCAGGTCTCCACCAGATATGCTGAGGCAGCAGAACAGTGACTTGAGCAACCCAAACACATGCTCATTGATATTCCTAGTTTGTACGTGTGCCTCATTATGGCATTCTTCAGTTGGTGTGTGTGCATTTCTGATTGAAATCAGCATCCATGGTTCCAGTGGATAGCCAGCATCCCCCAGTAGATGGCCGCATGGGATGTCCCCCCTGTCAAATGCCTGGTACAGCTTTGATGCATGCCAAATGTGGGAGTCGTTATAACTGCCAGGGCTGCCAGCACACACATTCATCATAATGCCCTGGGCATTGCACATGACTTGGCAGTTGATGGTGTGATACCCCTTAGGGATGATGTAGACTCTACCCTCCTCACCAGATGGTGCTTTTATGTGCACATGAGTGCAGTCTATGGCACCCAGTACCTCTGGGTAGTATGCTACATGGTGGAAGAGATGCATATTGCTGGTCCTCACCTCAGAGGTGTTGGGGAAATAAATGTGCTCACTGGCATGTGTTAGCATGACATACAGGAAATGGTGGAATACCCTGGATGTGGATGCCTGTGAGACCCCCATGATGTCCCCAGTAGGTCTTTGGAAAGTATCTGTGGCTAGTATTCTTAAGGCTACACATACCTTTATTTCCACTGGGATGGGTTCCACTCTGTTGGCACTGGGTCTGAAGCGAGGGTGGCAGAGCTCAGTGAGTTCCTGTAGTATGTCCCTGTCCACCCTGTAGTGCTCTACTATCTCCAGCCGACGTAGCACCTGAAAGGTTACCCTGGGCCTGAACACTCTTCTCCTCCTCAGTCTGGGCCTATTGTCAGCATCATCCTCATCGTCATTGACTCCAGCCTGTAGCACATAGAGATGTAGCAAAGCAGCAGCATCCCCCATCATTTGGTCAGTTAAAATTCCCAAATGTGTACTCCAATGGTGCAGAGTATGTGGGAAAAATCACATTGAAGGGTGTATGCATGCTTTATACTGGTGTGCTGCAGATGCAGTCTGTGTGATTGGCTGATTATGATCCATTTCAGCTGCAGGACTTTTCAGTGAGGGGTTTCAATGGGCTAGTGTCAGTGGAGTTGGGATTATCAGTCAGTTAGACTTGATTGGCTTTCCTAGGCTATTTCCTTTTTTTTCCCTTCCCCTGCTAAGCCCTGTGGTGCACCATGCAAACCCGCACAGCTAGTGTAAACATTGCTTAGTAGAAAGCAGCCTTCCCTGGACATGAGCATGCTTAGCTGTTTTTCAACCAGCTAAAACATGCCCCGTGGGGCTAAGCAGCGCTTAGCAGCCTCAGACACACAACCCTGCTTAGCTGTGCTTAGCTGAGCACAAACCAGCGCTTCTAACCTCCAGTTAGTTTAAAGAAACCATGACACACCCCCTTTTGATCTTAGTTATTTGTTCTGCCTACACCAACACAGCTGTATCCCTAACACCGTTAGTACCTATGGACACTGTGGCCCTTTTTGCTATTCAATAAACCTGGCTCATTTACATACACCTAATTGCGTACACCCTAGATACAGCACCCCCACCAAGCCCTATCTCCTTAGCTGCCACTATAACCTACCATTGCATTACTCTTATGCTTGGCAGTATAATGCAATTACTTTCCCTACCTTCAATTTAATGTTTTACACATATTAAATTTATTTTTTTGCAAAAACGGCATGTTTGCACACCTAAACCTGGGATATGTATTAAAAAAAAGTTAAATTTTTCATATATTGCATCACTTTTAAATAACAATGGCCATAGTTTTGGCCATTTGCATGCCTAATGCACATATTACATTCTTTTATTTGAGTTGTCAAAGGTTCTGTTTTATTTTTACATTCCGGTACACTGTTAGTAACCGTGTACATTTTTCCTGCAGACACGGCATCTACACGGATGCCTTTCTGCTTCCTGGATCACAAAATCACCTCATTTGCATGGTTTTCACCAGCAGATGAGGTTATTTGCATTCCAAGATCACTTCTGTATCCGCACTGACTCCCAGGCCTGTTTCCTGTATCACTCGGTGGCCATATTTCGTGTTCGGGCCACAACACTATTCCTACACAGATAATCATTCCGTGTAGGGTTTATTGAATTACCCCCATAGCCTTTTCATATAAACATTCTATCATTTCTTTCCTTATTCACTTATTCTAGGAATGTCTAAACCATTTGTTTAAACTTTTCTCTAATAACCTTTCCAATAACCAATTTTTACTCACAGCATTGAGTCAGGAAACCACTTTCTGAATTCAGAGCCAATATTAATTTCCTCTCCATTCCCTCAGGTAATATTTTCAAAGTAAATCAAGGCTGCCATTTCCCAAGATAGCAGCCCATGTCTCCCCATTATTTTCTTCCCTTTCCCATCTCTCTTTAAATTTCCATGCAATATCTCACAAAACATCTCTCACAGACGATGAAAAATGTGAAATGGATTTCTGTATTTCAAACTAGAAACATGTTTGTATTCTGAAAGGCAAATGCACAGCATCTATATGTTGCTACTTTGAATAAAGCCCATAGTACTGTTTTGTTATGAAATAAAACAAATTATAGAACATTGCTTGTCTGACAGAAGCAGTTAGATACGTTGGCCTTATTTTGTTATATATTCTATAATGAATGCAGTATTGTTTGTGTACTGCACAGATGAAGTAATGATAACCTGTACAGTGTGTGAATATGCTGAAATGTAATGAGTACCACGATGATTGCATATTTCTACTATCAATAAAGAATATGAATTACAGTTGAAGAAATTATTATCATGTGAGGTTAGTCTGCACTTTTCATGCACCTAATGTCTATAGTTCCCCCATGTTTGGTTAGATCATGTGAAATCATGTTTAACTTCACTTTATGCCACCGATCTGCTCTGAACAGCAAATGTCTTGCCTTAAACTGCTTCTGTGACTCAGTAGTTTACTGAATATGGACCATAATAAGGAACCCTTAAAATATTGCACAACTTCCTATAGGGTGTTACTGGGTGACACAGAGATGTAGAAATACAGGATAGAATATTCTTTAGCAATAGTATGAAGTTACCTTGAGTGTTTTGATGTCCTAACCATCCCTGATCATGAGTTGGAGTTAGTCTGGTAAAGGCTATTTGGGTTTGGATGATCTGGTTGAAGAGGAAAGAGTCCAAGAACAGCTAATGGAAATAAAAATATGCCAAAAAATGTTCTCATGTTCCCTTATCTTCAAATCTACATTCTCAGTATTCATGTGATGTCAGAGCAAATATGGACCACCATTTCAATGGTGTATAATTATATATACATTTTCAACTGAATATAGGAAATCTTCTGGCTTTTTTGGAATACCTTCTAAAGCTGCAGTCCTGTTTCCACTGTACAGCTATGATGTTCTTCTCCAGTAAATGCTACCATAACTCAATCTAACAGTTGTTGTATCTTTCGGCTTTTACCGGTTAGGGGTTGCCACAGCGGAACTCCGGTCCGCTAATGATTGGCAGTAGATTTTTACGTACCGAGTTGCCAGCCCTGACACACAACCTTCAATGAAGGTACGCCCATTCACACATGTCTCCACACAAAAGATGCTTTAGCTGAGAATCGAACAGGACAACGTCTTACTGTGAGGCAACAATGCTACCGCAGCACCACCACCGCAGTATAACTCAGTCTAACAGTCATTTTTCTATTTCAACTTAAACCATTATACAATATACCGAGCATTCCTTTTAGAATACTTTGACTTTGCTTCCCTGCTTCAAAAATTCCACAATCTCTCTCCTATTGTCAACCTTTTGCAGTGAGATATTCAGGTTCTTGGAAACTGATATTAACCCCTCATATTCCAAACTCTAGAGCTCCCTTAAATTAAATTCCACTTTAGCACATAAACAATCTAACAAGTTATCCCCCTTTTTAAGTTGTTCACATCAAATTGTTTTTGTTTACTTTGATCTCCATAGCCTAATGCCCTCATTCTTTCTCTTGCCATGCTTAGAGCAGCTAATTGGTAGCAAGCAATGTTTCCATTTCCTGTATATATCTCTTTCTTGATAGCTATCCTAAAGTCACTATTGATGGCCTCACTAAACCGGGGGTGAGATACATTATTGCAGTTTGCCCCCCCAAATAACCTCTGGATCTTTTAACCTCCTCTACTGCTAATGCTGAGTCACATTTGGTCCTATATGCCACTGTATGAAGCTAACAGATCAATCTGATTAGTACTACTTCATAATCTTTTTTGGTTCTGCAATACTTAACCCTTCCCATTCCTTAGCCAGTGTTAAATACTCCAAGAATTATTTTTGAACCAAACAAAACTTTGTATAAAATGTTTAACTGTTCTTATAAATGTTTATGGGTTAGATTTTGGAAAGGATTGAAGCATATAACTACTGCAGCGCAATTAAAAATGCAGAGTATATAATTATGTATATTGGTCAAACTCTAAATTCAGAACGTTCCATCTTTTAACATCTTTTTTAATGTTTTCTCAATACATAATTCTATGTTTTCTTTACAGGCTGTTCTAATGGATCCCTCAGTTATTTATGTGTGCATACCTTCCAGAGATATGGATGCCACAGTATAATTCTGGGCAGGGGTGTAATTTTTGTGACAGACCTAGTTTTATCTAAATGTACTATGTAGCCATATAATTACCCAAATCTATATAATCTCTTAAACAGATGGATTGTTTGACTACAGTTTGAAAGAAACACTAAGAACATAACCCTTCTATCACTGAAGTTTTGCTTCTCACAACTAATGGAATGAAATATAACGTAAACAAGACAGGGGATAAAGGCAACACAGCATTGTCACTGTATATAACAGAAAAATCCTCAACAAACCAAAATGAATTTTAAATCTGATTTCTGACTCTTCATATATTTTTAGCAATAATTTGACAAACAAAGCCTCTTGATATCTCACATTTTGAAAGTACCTTTTTAAATATATCCATTTGACTGTACCAAATGCTTTCTATGAATTTACAATGATTGTGTGTGATCATGTCCCCTGAAACCTGTGTGTTCTTCATTACCATTGCCATCTTCAAAATATTACCAATTGTCTGATACCACCTACAAACCCAACCTGATCCTTATTATCCAAGGCTTGTGCAGAAGTCCTGAGACTAACAAGGCCATACATAACTTATAGCTGTGATTCAGCATCAAGGTATGTCTATAGGAGAATGAATGCCCGGCTTAGGTCTTTCTTCTTTTTAAGATCATTGCTGCCAAATATAAGAAAATACTGCTGTTATTGGTAGGTCTTTATGCAGAGAAAGCATTTGACTGAGTAAGCTGGGATTTTATGTGCAGGGCAATCGAAGCATTTGCATTTCTTGATGCAATAATAAGGTTAATAAAAGGCTATATGAGAGAGCAGAGGCAAAACCAAATCCTCTCTGATAAGTTGTGTCTGAACAGAGGAACCGGGCATGGGTATCCTCTTTCCCCTTTGTTATTTCTATATTCAGAAATATATATTTAAAACCACTAGAAAAGAAAATAAGGGACTCAAAAATATAAAGATACAACTGATACGGTGCTCAAGAAAAGTTGGCATTATTTGCAGATGATATTATTTTGTACCTGATGGAACCAGAAAAGGTCATCTCAATGTTGTGGAATATTTTAAGACAGATTCATATTTTAGTATATAAAATTAATGAAGATAAAACAATGGCTATAGCTATAATTGGTTCAGAAATACTCACATTTATAGGGACATGATAAAATGAAGTATTTAGTAACATGGATTAAAAAGGAGTTTGTTACAGCAGCTAAGGATATGTGAGAAAAGACTAAACAAAGATAATACAAAAACTGAAAAACATGTTGCTCTTGCCTATTGATATGGATAGCAAGATACTAGTAGTAAAAATATTTTTAGTCCTTTTAGTTTTATACACAGGTCAGGCATATTTTTATCAACCAGAGGAGACATTGAGAACAATAATTAATAAAGAGTTGAAGGATTTTATTCGGGAGGGGAAAAGCCCAAGAGTCAAGTGTGGTAAACTGATCTTCCCAACAGAACAAGCAGGTTTGGGATTATTTGATTTGAATGGATATTTCAGAGCTACACAGTTAAGGCTCCTGTACATAACACAAACAGTAATCTACAATTCAAAGTGGAAAGGGATTATATATATATATATATATATATATATATATATATATATATATATATATATATATACTAACTGCAGGATTACACTACAGTAGGGAAAACTGCGTATACCTTTTACTTGCCTTACTCTACTCTACACAGTGACAGTACTTCACTTCAGTGAAATGAGATTCGGTGAAATGAGCTTTCAGTAATTTCAGCTTTCAGCGATTTGGACAGGATGAATTGAAATTCAGTGAAATGAGCTTTCAATGAAACAAAATATACCCAAATATCTATATGCCATTACTAAAGCCAACCCCAATAATGCTCTTTATAGACATAGTTTTGAATGTGGTGGATTTAATAAATTCAAATTTCGTATTATGGACATTTTGCCAGTTAATCCAAGGGGAGGGTGGTGGGGATTAAATTTAAAGTTCAGAGAGCTACAATTGCAATTCAGACTAAATGCTATAAGCCCCAAAGGACTTAATGAAAACTTATCTATTGCTCCCATTTTGAAGAAAAGAGCTGGTAATTTATAATGGGGTTTTAGTTTACATATTCCACATATAGGCAGAGTATGATACTTATTGTGGTTAACTCAGTTTATTTTCATGATTTTAAAGTTTTAATGTTTATAACATATTGTTCATTTTTAGTATGTTTTTTTAAGATCTTATTAATGAAGCTTGACTGATTATTTATTTTTAGTTCCTATTTAAGGATGGCATTTTGTTAGTGCATCTGTTCTAATGAAGTCCCATTGTTTGTTTTATTGGGATAAATGTACTTAACTGTATGCATTAGCGTGATGTTTATCTATTAAAATGATGGATTTTAAAGTTGTTTGAGACTACGTCATTCTCCTGGATTCAATAAACTCTGTGTAGGAATAGTGGTATTTCTACATGGAGTGAATGGTGTTCATGTCTGCACCCCCTTCTCAGCAGCATGCTTCTCATATTAATGAAGGCGCGCTACTGAGATGGATCTGCGAACATGAACACTGAATGAGTGCAGGGGCATGTTGCAGTAGTGCTTGCAGATCCATAACATGCTGCCAACACTGTCAAGGTGCCATATGCCACTTTCTAAATGCTTTCAGTGTCCACGGACACTGAAAGCAGGATTTGTGGCTGAAAGACAATACAGGGGGTGTGTGACAGGATCTGTAACACCCCCCCTGCATTGTCAAAGTGCTGTACCACACTTTTTAAATGCTGTCAGTGTCTGTGGACACTGAAAGCAGGATCTGTGAATGGAAGGCAATGCAGAGGGGGTGACAGGATCTATAACACACACCCTGCATTGTCAAAGTGCTGTATGGCACTTTTTAAATGCTTTTACTGTCATGGACACTGAAAGTAGGATCTGTGAATGGAAGGCAATGCAGGGAGGTGTGTGACGGGAACTGTAACACACCCCCCTGCATTGTCAAAGTGCTGTACAGCACTTTACAGTAAAATTGTGTCTGAGGACACACACCTCAACCTCTGCCAGCAAGAAATCTGGATAAAGGCAAGAAATAAACATGGGACAAAGGTCCCAAAATGGGGGAAATTATCAAAATATTGCACAGACAGACTTAGAAAGTTGATAGAATGACAGGCTGTGCATTACCAAATATTAATTATTAATAATAGTAATATATCTAAGTAAAGTGGTTGTATTCATTTTCTTTCCATTCTAAGTGACGTTTAGGCGTAGCTAAGTGGATTTACGTGTCATGGCACTTTGCTCAGCATTGCTTAAACATCTTATAGGAGCTAAATACAAATGCATAACTAAAATCTTCAACTGTGATTTAGTGTATTGGTTAGAGTTCCGTCTTCGCGTGCAGTAGCTCATGGTTCGAGTACCAAGACAAGGCATTCATGTTTACATGGGAAAGCATTGTTAATTTTTTTTTAGTGATGTAGTAATTGATATTTGTTAACCAGGGTAGTGTAGCTGGTTCAAAATTGCAGTGCAGTGGATATATGACGTGAAATCTCCCATATAAGCTCAAGTGTCCCATACAGTACAGCAACATTCCAAAGTAATGTAATCAAAGCACATAGGGGGACATTATGTAAAGTAAAGTATATGCACTTAATAATAAGGTAGCAATAATGAGTAATTAATTTGCAATACCTCATTTAAGTTTTTATTTGTTAAGAAAAATCTTGTTTTCCCTTAGCTCAGGTCTGCCAAGCAGTGCTAAGCCACGCTAAGCAATGCTTAGACAAGAAATGTCTGAGCAATACTTCGCAGTGCTCAGCTCTGGTTAGTTGGTCTGTGCATTGCTTATCATTTGCCACTTTAAGCACTGGTCAACTCAGCTTAGCGGGGTTGCGCACTGCTCAGCTTTGCTCCACATTGTCAAAAATGGTCCAATGGCAGCAAAGGGTGAGAAAATAGCTTTATTTAAGCTGCACAGATGTGAATACAGGCAGAACCTGTTAGAGTTTGACCACTGCAGGAACTATGTCTGGAGTAGGAGAGGGAGCGAGGTTTCAGGCACAACGGTGGAGCATCCTTGAGTCCAGGGTCAGGGCTGGGATCATGGTTAATAACCATGATAACAGACTGCTGCAGAGCCAGTACCAGGGCTACCAATACAAATCTGAGACCTGTGACCATCTGGCACATGACCTCACCAGTGCCACAGGAATCCCCCAAACTAGTGAGCAGGTGCATCATCATTATGACAACCTGAAGTGGAGAAAGGGGGCAGTCTTGGCCCAGTGGATCCAAGATGCTCCAGACCACCATGCCCCAGAAGTTTGCAAATATTTTGCATGTTGCTTTATCAAACTGTATGATGAATGTCTGATAGACAGGTATGCTTAATGGTGTGTTTTCCCCCCACAGCTGCAGAGGAGAGGGCTCATAACATAGATGCCCATGATGGATGCCTCATGAGGATGCGCCAACAGTGTGGTGAGTACAGATCTAACTTGTAGTATAAAGTACAATAAATAGGAAAGTGTAATTGTCTACTGCCATTAGGTATAGTGTGTTCTGAGTGTACTGAATAAATTGTATTCTCAGACCAAGAGTGATACATCTGAGTAATGCCAGGTAATGTCTAATACAGGGGAAGGCAGCATGCAAGTTACTAGTGATAAAAGAAAGCCAATACTGTACTAATACTGTGTAGGAATGAATATGGAAAGAAAGTACACCGGGATTGCTACTGTGAAAGTAATACTTGAGATTCAATCATCATCTACAGGATATGCAGTAGAAATGAATTTAGAACTGGTATTTAATAAACCACTGTATCATGTTGCCCATAATAAAATATATTATTACAAAATGTTGTGTTTATTTTGGTTTGTTGTTCCGGAAATACAAGTGTACAGTTGCTTCACAGCAAATATGGTTATGGCAGCATGATTTCACTGAGGTTCCTTTGTTAATAACATGTGATAGTAAACTGTAGAGTGTGGAGCTGTAAAACAAGATACACTGAATTTGATATATGTACTGCAGCAAGATCTCAGCCTTGAATAGTAATGTGTAATGATTTATAGCGTGTTCCCTGCAGCATTGTCTTGTGTTAACCTTTGGCATTTCAGCTATATGTACTCCTGAATGTAGGTATGCTGATGCAGGCAAGTATTAGACTGTAATAGGTGGAAACTGCAAATATGTGATAAGAAATAGATATGTTGGTTTGTGTTTGTACACACACACAAACCATGGTTTGAATCTAGGGCTGCCATTTAGATGTGCTTATGCTTACACACCATACCTCTGAAATGTCCAGCTTTTGCAGAATATCCAGAATTCTGCTTGACATTTTTGGTTTGTTTGTCATAAAATCTGTACTTTTTTGGCAACTCATTGAGGATTACTGTCCCTAAATAATGGAATGCATTTCAGTTGCAGACTTTATTGCTTTAAGAAAATGTATGTTAACAGAAAACCTGTTATTCTATCAACTTTCTAAACTCATAAGAGCAATATTTAAAATATGTCCCTATTTATGGGCCTTTGTACCCCCATTATCTTAGGCTTTGTCCAGATTTCTTGAGCTAAGAGGTTGAGAGGTATGTTACACACATCTAATCCTGACTATGTCTGGAAACATTTAGGTAGTTTTAACAGATATTTACTCCACAGGGCTCAAAGGTAATGAAATGTTTGTAATAGCTGTATGAAGGATATAGTAAGAAACTGTATACAAATGTTCCAGTGTTCAACACCATGCCTACACATGACAGCAGGATAGCTATATACACCAGTGCCTGTTCCCGATACATGTCTCTCGACTGTCATGATGTCATGGCTACTGATCACTGCTGCCAATAACCTTGCACATAGATATAAATCCAGGTGAAGTATGTCAGTAGCACACTCACACAACATCAGTGCAGGGTACACCTTGTTATTCATATATGTCACGTTGACATGTAGGGGTCCCCTCTACTCATGTACCTACAGTTCTCACATTTTGTCCCATACCATTCCAGGTTGACAGTTTAACAGCTATGTTTGTGCCACAAAAGCTATAGGAGACTGGTAGATGTACAGTGAGTGCAGACCTGTAGCTTATTCAACCATGCTGTTATAAAAATTATAGCCTATAAACTTAATAGACTGTTTTTCTCTCCCCAGCAATTATCTGCATCAATAAATATCATTCATATACTATGGGTATGTTGTTCTCAAACTCTAATGCTGGGACTTGTGTCCTATTATTGTTCATATATTTCAATGATTGCATACTAACATACCTTGTTGAAATTCTACTGTTGGCCTGTTGCCGCACCTGTTACTGGCATGCTGGTCCAATAATGACTGTTGTTCCATTTATGCATGTGTTCTGTTTGCTATGAAATGTTTAAATTCTGTTGTTCTGGGTTAATGGGAACATTCATGCATGCTGTTATAACTAATGTTGAAATGTGTTGTTCATGACTAACCAATACACTTTGTCCAACCTCAACATGATAGCAACTTTGGATTGGCAGATGCCAGTGGATCCACTTGTCCCGCCTCATATGGCCATGTCACTGGATCCCAGCATGTCTGGGACCCAATGTGGAGCTGCTTCCTCTTCTGGTCCTGCACCACCCTTGGGTGGACCGCCTCAGGGGACAGAGCTCGTCCCCCTCTGGGAGCAGGCATGGAGAGGTCCCAGTCACCCAATGTCAGTTTCCATTTTGGTGTGCAGGGTAATCTGGCATGTGTTGGATGTATGCCTGAGCCAGACTTTGGGCAGACTGGTGCACCTCGAGAGGCCTGTTGGCCCCAGCATCCAGCCCCCAGCACAGCCACCTTCCAGGCCATGAAGGGGAAGTGGTGACTGCCCATGAGTGGAGACCTCAGTACCACTGTTTCTATCTTGGGGACATCGTCCTCTGATTCTCAACCACCCTCCCTGTCAAAGGTGTTTACCCCCCCTTCATGTGTCATAGCCCACTCCTGTCTGCTGTCTTGTCTGTTTGCAAAAGCAACATTTTCTACCCACCTTACCTCCCTAAACATACCTACAACCCTTCCCCAGCATCCCACTCTCTCCTTAAAAAGGGGGGGCATCTATACCCACAAACAAAAAAAAATCTCATCCCATTCATAGCTCTCCATTTTGCCCCCATGTACTCTGTTATCAATCAATTATCCCAGCAATTAATCAACCAAGTTATGTCGCCCACACCCTTCCCTGTGGGATGTGAGGCTCCAAATTCCAAATTGTTCACAACATGCACAACTATTGCTGTAGAAGAAATGGAGAGCTATGGTCATTTCCTACACCTGTCCTGCACATCCCTAGCTGCCTGTCATAATGTTTTACCCCCTGCTTGCCCCCATTTCACCACTTTCCTATTTTATTTTCTTTTTTTGGAATTAGCACAGGTTTAAGAGGGAATAAGTGCTGCTAAGCGAAGCTAAGGGGACTTAAGCATCTCTTGACATCGCTCAGTGTCACGCAAACCAATGCAAACCTGCTTAAAACTGCTTTAATCACTCTGTCTCAATCAGCCCCTGTTCTGTAGAGCAACAAAATAGCTGACTCTGGCAGGTCTTGAACCCAGGACCCTGTATGCTACAGTCACAGCAAGGTACCACTAACCATATCAGCTGTGTGATCTAGTTGTGCTTTTGTAAATATATCATGCATTATGGTCATTTAACATTAGGGAAAAAAGTAATCACTACCAAATCTTGAACCCAGGACCCTGTGCACTACAATCAGAGCAATGTGCCACAACACCACCTGAGCTGTAAGATTTCATAATGTTTTTGTAAATATATCATGCATTATGGTCATCTAACATTAGGGAAAAACTCTGTGGAATTAGTACTGCTGTTATTTATATATATATATATATATATATATATATATATATATATATATATATATATATATATATATGCAGTCATACCTCTCAACCTGTTAGAGCAAGAAATGTGGACAAAGCCATTAAAGAAAATTGTGACAAAGGGCCAGAAATAGGGGCCTTTTTTAAATATTGCTCTTATAAACTTAGAAAGTTGATAGAATGACATGTTTTACATTACCATGGCTTGTCATGAAGATTATGTGGCCTGAAACTGACATGCTGATAGTTATATATTGAGATATATCTATTTAAAAAGGTTTTATGAAATAATTTTTATTTTCATTGATATGTATAGGTTAAGCACAGCTGAGCAGGTTGTCACAGTGTGGCGGGGTGCTCAGCAATGCTTAAACAAAAATAAATATATATATATATATATATATATATATATATATATATATATATATATATATATAGCGATTTATCAGCAGATCCTGACTGGCTGAATGGTTAGGACACTGGGACTTGTACATGAGGTGCAAGGGTTAAATCCTGGCCATTCAGCATTTTGCACGTGATAGGGAAATGTTGTAAATGTTTTTTTATTTCTTTTGTATACATTGAAATATGTTAACTGTGGTGGTCTAGCTTGACTAGAAGCCTGTTTGCAGTGGAGATCCAAGTATAAAAGACCCAGTTACATACAAGAGTCTAATACATTAAAGTGACAGGAACAGATAACGTAGTGAAATGCATAAATTTAGGAGATATAATAAAATACTGTCACTGGACATATGATGTGAAATCCACCATGTACACCCAAGTGTCCCAGACAGTACAGTCACACCCCAAATTAATGTAATCAAAGCACATAGGGAGATGTTATGTAAAGTAAAATATGCACACTTAATAATATGTCAGTAAGGACTAATTATTGTGCAATTCGTTAATTGTCTCATAAAGAAAACTGAGCAATGCTTAGCAGTGCACAGCTCTGCTTACCCAGTTTGAGCATTGCTAAGAAGTACAATTGTAAACAGCATTTAGCAAAGCTAAGCAGATTTGTGCACTACTAAGCACTGCTCAGCATTTGCCCCTTTAAGCACTACTCAACTCAGCTTAGTGGATTTGCACACCATTGAGCAGTGCTCAGCATTTTCAAAAATGGGCCAATGACAGAAAAGGGTGGGAATGTGGCCTTATTTAAA